>NC_081311.1:129713375-130013500 GCF_026419965.1 Kogia breviceps | reverse complement strand
AGAATCAACTTAATGGAAAAAGGATAGTCTTTTCAATAGATGGAGCTGGGAAAATTGGATATCCATATGCCAGAAATGGATTTTCATCTATACTTTGCATGATATGTGAAAAGTAACTCAAAATGGATTACAGACCTAAATGTAAATAAGACCTCAACTATAAAGCTTCTAGAACAAAACATAAGGAAAGGAGAAAATCTTCATGATTCTCTACTAAGATTTCCAAAAGCTGGATCAATAAAAGTAAAAACTGATAAGTCAGTTTTTATCAAGATAAAAATAAACTCTGCTCTTAACAATATACCCTTAAGGGAATGAAAAGATGTACTCATCTCACTAGCCACTCCTTCTTTTTTTTTTTTTTTTTTTTTTTTTTTGCGGTATGCGGGCCCCTCACTGTTGTGGCCTCTCCCATTGCGGAGCACAGGCTCCGGACGCACAGGCTCAGCGGCCATGGCTCACGGGCTCAGCCGCTCCGCGGCATGTGGGACCCTCCCGGACCAGGGCACGAACCCGTGTCTCCTGCATCGGCAGGCGGACTCTCAACCACTGCGCCACCAGGGAAGCCCACTAGCCACTCCTTCTTAATTTCTTTTCCTGGTTTTTCATCATATCTCCAGCTTCTAAGTATTGCAGTTTCACAGAATTTAGTCTGTGTGCGGTCACTCTTTGATCTCACCATTTCATATTTTAAATACTATAAGCAAGTAACTCCCAGATTTGTATTTTCAGCCAGGACCTTTCCCCAGACTCCAAACTTATACAGCCATCTTTGTGCTTAACATCTCCACCTGGATATTTAGTTAGTGTCTTCAACTTAACAAGTAACAAACAAACCTACTGATTTTTAAAAAAATATATTTATTTTATTTATTATTTATTTTCCTTATTTATTTATTTATTTTTGGCTGCGTCGGGTCTTAGTTGCGGTGTGCTGGATCTTTGTTGAGGCATGCAGGATCTCTTCATTGTGGCACTCAGGTTTCTCTCTAGTTATGGCATTCGGACTCCTCTCTAGCTGTGGTGTGCAGGTTTTCTCTCTCTAGTTGTGGCGCCTGGGCTCCAGGGTGCACAGGCTCTGTAGTTGTGGTGCGGGGGCTCCAGAGTGCATGGGCCCTATAGTTTGCGGCATGCAGGCTCTCTCGTTGAGGCTCATGAGCTCAGTAGTTGTGGCATACGGGCTTAGTTGACTCACAGCATGTGGGATCTTAGTTCCCTGACCAGGGATCAAACCTGCGTCCCCTGCATTGGAAGGTGAATTCTTTACCACTGGACCACCAGGGAAGTCCCAAACCTACTGATTTACACCAAACCACAACACCCTCACCCAAAGCAGCTCTTTTGCAGTCTCCCTATGTACATAAATGCTAACTTTTGCCTTCTAGTTCCTGAGGACAAAAACTGTGGAGTCATCATTCACTAGAAATCTTTCTCTTACAAGCACATATCAAATCCATCAACAGATCCTTTACCTCTACCTTCAACATATATAAAGAATCTGACCACTTTCTACTACTTCAATCACTACCATCAATTCTAAGCTTAGTATGATCATCCTTTGCTTGGAATTTTTAGCGACCTCCTACATGGTCTAACTTCCATTCTTTTTTCACTACAGTCTGTTCTAATACTAAAGCCAGAGAGAACTTTTTCAAAGGTAAATCAGGCCATGTCTTTTCGCTGCTCAAAACCACACAATGGTTTCCTACTCAGGATAAAAATTCAACATCTTTGTATAATGGCTTCAAAAGCCCTGCAAAATATGGCGCCATCTATGGCGCTCTCTTGACCTTATCTCTTGGTGCTCTGGTTTGTTAAACAAACTAAGCATGCTTCTGTCACAGGACATTTGTAAATCTTGTTCCCTCTGCCTGGGAAGCTCTTCCCCCATAAGATTACATGCCTTATTCCCTCACTTACAAAAAGTCTGTGCTCAGATGTCTTATCAGGAGGCCCTTTTTCACCTTTCCTAGAACTTCTTGTACATCTTGCTTTCCCTACTTTTTTCCATAAGACATGTCAAAATTATATATAGCAGGAATGTGCAAACTATGGTCATTGGGTAAATCTTAGCTACCACCTGTTTTTGCATATAAAGTTTTCTTGGAACACAGCTATGCTCACTTTTTTATATGTTGCCTATGGCTGTTTTTTCACTACAATGACAAAGTTGAGTAATCGCAATAGAGACATGAGACCTCTAAAGCCTAAAACATTTACTATTTGGCCATTTACAGAAGAAGGTTGCTGACCCTGATATACACTGTGTTTGCTTGTGTTTATTGCCTGTCTCTCCCCATGAGAAAGTAAGTCCTATGAAGGCAGTTATTTTTTTCACTGCTGCATCCTTGGCACCTAGAATAGTATCTGGCACATAATAGGTATTCAGTAAGTATTCCAGGAACAATTAAAGAGAATACATGATATGGTCTAGTAATTAAAGGATATATTAAAGGATTTTAGGCTTTAAAGACAAAAATTCCTCTAGATTATAAGCTTTGTTATTATGTATCATTATCATCTAAAAATAAATACACTTTTTTTTCAATTAAGCATGTTTGCAATTAAGAAAAGAGACTCCTGTGTAGGGGGAATTCCCTGGTGGCCTAGTGATTAGGATTCTGGGCTTTCACTACAGTGGCTTGGGTTCAGTCCCTGGTCGGGGAACTGAGATCCCGCAAGCCGCACATGTGGCCAAAAAAAAAA
Source organism: Kogia breviceps (assembly GCF_026419965.1). Classification (NCBI taxonomy): domain Eukaryota; kingdom Metazoa; phylum Chordata; class Mammalia; order Artiodactyla; family Physeteridae; genus Kogia; species Kogia breviceps. The sequence continues at coordinate 130,010,794 of NC_081311.1, read as the reverse complement.
AAAGAAAAAAAAATGACTCCTGTGTAAAGATGGTAGAAAGAAGCTACAGAATTTCCCTCCTCTGATACCTAATGATATGATCTTCAACAATTAAAAAAAAAGATAATAACAGCAGAACCAGAAGAAAAAAAGAAAACAAAACATTTGTCAGCAGTAACCAGAAATAAGAAGCAGGATAGAATCTCAATGTCATATATTTCAAAATATGATAGCTGAGGAAAGAAACAGATTTGCCAAAGCATGGAATGGCACCCAGCCCCATTCTCCCCAAAATCTTATCTAATGTCAAGATTAATGATGACCTTGAGATTCATCATTGATACAACTGAAATAGTACGGGGAATAACTGTATAGAGTCTCTTTACATTTTTCTTTTTCTTACTATGTGAAAGTAGAAAAAGCTTCTGGGAAGAGATGTCTGAAAGGTGAAAAGTGAGGATTAGGGATGATTTCCTGGCAGAAGCAGAGGCTTCAGGACTCCTGAATTGAGGGAATGGTCTATATTTCAAGGGCTATCTCCCTATAGGAATAAGGTTGTTCCCTTCCCAAGTAGTTAGGGTGAAACGCCAGGAAAATTTCAAAGAAATAATCCCAATTCCTCCAACAAAAGCCACACATAAAAGCTGCCACACACAAAACCAGAAATATAGATCAATGGAACAGGATAGAAGGCCCGGGGCTAAACCCGCACACATATGGTCACCTCATTTCTGATAAAGGAGGCAAGAATATTCAGTGGAGAAAAGACAGCCTGTTCAATAAGTGGTGCTGGGAAAACGGGACACCTACATGTACAAGAATGAAATTAGAACACTTCCTAACACCATACACAAAAATAAACTCAAAATGGATTAAAGACCTAAATGTAAGGCCAGACACTATAAAACTCTTAGAGGAAAACATAGGCAGAACACTCTATGACATAAATCCCAGCAAGATCCTTTTTGACCCACCTCCTAGAGAAATGGAAATAAAAACAAAAATAAACAAATGGGACCTAATGAAACAGAGGCTTTTGCACAGCAAAGGAAACCATAAACAAGATGAAAAGACAACCCTCAGAATGGGAGAAAATATTTGCAAATGAAGCAACTGACAAAGGATTAACCTCCAAAATTTACAAGCAGCTCATGCAGCTCAATATCAAAAAAACAAACAACCCAGTTCAAAAATGGGCAGAAGACCTAAATAGACATTTCTCCAAAGAAGATATACAGATTGCCAACAAACACATGAAAGGATGCTCAACATCACTAATCACTGAAGAAATGCAAACCAAAACTACAATGAGGTATCACCTCATACCAGTCAGAATGGCCATCATCAAAAAATCTACAAACAATAAATGCTGGAGAGGGTGTGGAGGAAAGGGAACCCTCTTGCACTGTTGGTGGGAATGTAAATTGATACAGCCACTATGGAGAACAGTATGGAGGTTCCTTAAAAAACTAAAAATAGAACTACCGTACGACCCAGCAATCCCATTACTGGGCATATACCCTGAGAAAACCATAATTCAAAAAGAGTCATGTACCACAATGTTCATTGCAGCTCTGTTTACAATAGCCAGGATATGGAAGCAACCTACGTGTCCATCGACAGATTAATGGATAAAGAAGATGTGGCACATATATACGATGGAATATTACTCAGCCATAAAAAGAAACGAAACTGAGCTATTTGTATTGAGGTGGATGGACCTAGAGTCTGCCATACAGGGTGAAGTAAGTCAGAAAGAATAAAACAAATACTGTATGCTAACACATATATATGGAATCTAAAAAAAAAATGGTTCTGAAGAACCTCGGGGCAGGACAGGAATAAAGACACAGACATAGAGAATGGACTTGAGGATACGGGGAGGAGGAAGGGTAAGCTGGGATGAAGTGAGAGAGTGGCATGGACATATATACACTACCAAATGTAACATAGATAGCTAGTGGGAAGCAACCACATAGCAGGGAAATCAGCTAGGTGCTTTGTGACCGCCTAGAGGGCTGGGATAGGGAGGGTGGGAGGGAGATGCAAGAGGGAGGAGATATGGGGATATATGTATATGTATAGCTGATTCGCTTTGTTAATAAAGCAGAAACTAACACACCATTGTAAAGCAATTATACTCCAATACAGAGGTTAAAAAAAAAAAGCTGCCACAAAAGCTCCTCTCTTCTTATTCTTTGGTCATACTAAAAAATTCACAGTACATAAGTTTCTTTCTTGACATTTTTAAAGATTCAACTTACATTATCTTTTTTTTTTTTTTTTTTGATGTCTGATCTTATTTATTTGTTACTCTTAGAACATCTCATTTTTGACTGGACTCAGAAGTAGAAGCTCTCAGAGAGGACAGCCTCCGTTTCTTTGCAATCTCTTCCTGCTGTTTTTCTTTGGCCTCCTTCATTATCTTGGCCAAAAGTTTAGGATATTCTGCAGCCTCTTATTTTTCTTAGTACGCTGTTTCTTCAGAGCAACACGCCGACGTTTGTGTTGCAGAACACGTGGAGTAACAAGACGCTGCATCTTGGGTGCTTTGGTCCTAGGTTTCTTACCTTCTTTGTCTAGGGGTTTTTCACAACATACTGGCGGACATCATCTTCTTTAGGGAGTTTGAAAAGTTTGCGGATTCTGCTAGCTCTTTTGGGCCCCAGGCGACGAGGCACAGTAGTATCAGCGAGTCCAGGAATATGCTTCTCCCCTTTTTTTACGATAACCAAATTGAGAACGCTCAATTTGGCATCCACAATTCAACCCCGCACAGATTTGTGCTTTCTTTCTCCAGTCCTCCTTGGTCTGTAACAGGAATGCCCCTTACTCAGTAGCAGGCAGACTCGGCCATGTCCAGAAATGGGCAGAAGACCTAAATAGACATTTCTCCAAAGAAGACATACAGATTGCCAACAAACACATGAAAGGATGCCCAACATCACTAATCACTGGAGAAATGCAAATCAAAACTACATGGGTCAAGACACCCTGCTTCATGGGGAAACCCTGTTTGTCGTTCCCACCATTGATTTGGACCACATAACCCTTCCATTCTTCACCCAGAGCGTCAGCAGCAACTCCTGTAGCCATACGCTTCTCATAAAAGGTACGAAGTTTTTGTTCATCGTCCACTTCAATGAGTTTCTGGCAGCCAGTGGCCGGGAAAGAGATGTTCAGCCTCATTCTAAAGCAGCCGACCGCCTCCGAGGCGCCAAGAAAAAGAGCTCAACTTATATTACCTTATTTCCAGGTGATTTCTATCATTTGATTTGCCTCTCAGAGGATAATTTTTCTCTCTCTCTCTCCAATTGCCTCTCTTCAGTCAAGAATGGGAAATAGAGAGAAAGGTTCTAGATATATGGGGGGGGGGGGAGAGAAGTAATAAAAAGTAATTTTAATGCATTGTGCTAGTATATATATATATATATATATATATATATATATATATATAGCCAGCCATGTAGCAAGTGGGATCTTAGTTCCCCAACCAGGGATGAACCCATGCCCCCTGCAGTGGAAGCGCAGATCCTAACCCCTGGACCACCAGGGAATTCCCAGGGCTGGGATATTTTAAAGCCATTGACTCTGTTTTAAACAAAACATGATGAAACTGTTCTGGTAAAACAGTAAAAGCTTCCCAGAATAAGCACAAAATAACACTTTCCAGTATTTTTGTCTTTAAAGGTGGAAAAGACACTAAAGCTAAGGAAGTATTAATTCAGTGTTGCACTTCTCAGAGCAAAAGTGATATAAAACCATACAGTTGCCAAGTTTATTAAACCAGCAGCAAAATAATAAATATTATGTCTGGCAAGGACTCAGGATCAACTATTGGCAGAATTCCTTTAATGTGATACTTTTGGACACTATAATATCAATGATGTAATAAGAAAGCATAGTTACTCTACCTACTCTTAACATGTGCATGCTAACAGATACTTTACAGTTGGATGAAACCTTCTATGTAAAGAGCATACATGGACGTTTTGCTATTTATGAGGGAAAAGTGCTTGACAGCTTCTTGTTTGTTTTTCTTTTTAATCACTGAAAAAATCCATGCTTAAAGGGGAAGAAATTTTTAAAATTTGGCTTGTGGTTATTTTTTGAGCCAAAAAATTTTCTGGAAAAGGTTTTTTGGATTCAGTATTGACAGAGTACAAGCAGGGAACAGGAACAACATCTCTACACTAGTTAAAGAGTTGACACTTGAATATTATTTCTCATAGTGCATTATTGCCAGAGCACAATTGTCTGTAAACAATATGGACTTTGATCTTGATTCAGTTTTTAAAGGAAATCATGAGAATTGTGCCTATGATTGAATTTTGGTCCTTGAGTATATATTCTTCAAAATGCTGTGAAAAAAAAAAAAGAGCAGTGAATAGAAAACTCTTGTTTTCCAGCTTGAAACAGGTTGGCTGTCAAGAGGGAAGGTAGTCATGAATTTTTGAAATCAGATATGAGATAAAAATATTTTTTCATGGGAATTCCCTGGCAGCCCTGTGGTTAGGACTCAGCACTTTCACTGCTGGGGTCCAGGTTCAATCCCTGGTCAGGGAACTAAGATCCTGCAAGCTACTCAGCAGAAAAAAAAAAAAAAAAAAAATTCTCCATGACCCTAAAAAAGACCATTTCTGTGATTTCAGATGGCTTGCCCCAATGGCAGCATGTATCAGAAGCTTGAAAAGCCTGAAACTGTCTTTCAGGGCTAAATTATTACATTAGTGCTGAAAATAATATATTAGGATAAACTATAATGCACAGGAGGCTTTATTACTATGAGAAGGACTGTTTCACAAATTAGGATATGCATTCTTCTTCCACCATCTCCACCCAGAAAAAATAACCACTTCTAATGTGAACTCATTTCACTTTGAATACCTCTATTAGAGTATTTAACACATTGTATCAGATGTTTTGGAGTATTTACATTTCTCAGTTGTACTGTGCACTCCTCAAGGGCTAGTGATCGTGGGTGTGCTAGTAAATCTTTCTGGGAATAAAAATAATTACAATTTACAAATAATAACATATACAATACTGTATTGTAAAATCCATATAGGCGATTGATTCTTACAGAATGCTTTGGTTGATTTTTACCAAACTCTTGTTTCTATAGCCCTGTCTGTAGCCAACCTATAGGTGTGCAATTGTTGAAGAATGTAGTGCTAACATAAATGGTCATTGATATTTTTGTCTAAGTAAAAGAGTAAGATGAAAATTAAACTTTACTTTTTCATCAATGATGTGACTTCTCGCTAACTCATTAATAGTTTTAAAATAGTGGGCTTCCCTGGTGGCGCAGTGGTTGAGAGCCCGCCTGCCGATGCAGGGGACGCGCGTTCGTGCCCCGGTCCAAGAAGATCCCACATGCCGCAGAGCGGCTGGGCCCGTGAGCCGTGGCCGCTGAGCCTGAGCGTCCGGAGCCTGTGCTCTGGCAACGGGAGAGGCCACGACAGTGAGAGGCGCGCGTACTGCAAAAAAAAAAAAAAGAAAAAAGAAAAAAAAATTAGTGTAAGAAGATTATTTATTTCAGCATAACACTTTAAATTTAATTTGATTAATATTTTTTTCTATTACTTTCTTAAGTCTAGACCAGCGGTCCCCAACCTTTTTGGCACCAGGGACCAGTTTCATGGAAGACAATTTTTCCACGGACTGGGGGCAGGTGGGGATGGTTTCAGGATGATTCAGGCACATTACATTTACTGTGCAGTTTATTTCTATTATTATTACATTGTAATATATAATGAAATAATTATATAACTCACCATAATGCAGAATCAGTGGGAGCCCTGAGCCTGTTTTCACTTGCCACTCACTGATAGGGTTTTGATATGAGTCTGCAAGCAACTGATTTATTATGGTCTCTGTGCAGTCAAACCTCGCTGCTAATGATAATCTGTATTTGCAGCCGCTCCCCAGCGCTAGCATCACCACCTCAGCTCCACCTCAGATCATCAGGCATTAGATTCTCATAAGGAGCATGCAGCCTAGATGCCTCACATGCACAGTTCACAGTAGGGTTCGCGCTCTTATGAGAATCTAATGCCTGTGGTCTGTTTCAAGCTACCAATGTGATATCACTGGTAATAGAGTTGGGAAGAGATGGGCAGTGGCACACCACCGTATAGCTTTTTCTGCATGCTACAATGGACATAAATAACCTCAAGGGCATCGATAATAGTAAAGCATAAGAAAATAAGTGATGAGTTGTATTTATTTGTTTTTAATATGTTTGAAAATATTTATTGTTGGTAATGGCTGTGTTTAACTAGTAGCTTGCAGAATTCCTAAAGATTTAATTTTTGACAGCATGTGCTTGTATGAGTTGGATTCATCACACTGCTGACCCTGGAGTGGTCCCATGCATAATCTACACAGCCTTATGTGACTGATTTGTTAATTGATTTAATGCAATCAACTTAACATATTCATCATTATGCCCTTGGCTTTTATGGAGGATTGCTATAAGAAAGACCATGCAAATGATGTCTATGCATTGGCTATAAGATTACATCAAAACTTTGACTTTATTCCAATGTTTAAGTTTGTCTTATTGAATTGGTTACAGACAAGTTCCCTCTTTGTTTTATCTGCCTTGAAACTCACAGGTAAATTGTACACTTGATCATAATAACTGTTACTGCAGGCCAATAACATTTCATTAAAAAAATCTTATGTTCAAATTTTAAGAGATATATATATATGTATGTATATGTATGTACATATACATACATATATACATATAATACATATACAGACCTTCATTCATATATATGTACACATACAAACACAATTTCAAATTAGGTTTCCTAAGGTACATTTGATATGAAATGTTGAATAAAGTCTTGTTTCCTTTATTTACCAGTTTTCAAGGTAATGAGTTGGTTCCCTAGCATTCTTCAAAGGTGAACAATGTGTTTTTAAAATATCATTATGAACTCATGTCTTAAGATATACTTATGTTTCAATCTATTGTAGTTATTCTTAACAAGTTCAAATTGTCTCAGCTTTGGCCAGTGAGAGCCAATTCAAGTTGGGTTCTTCAAATTTACTCTCAAGTCCTTTTTTTTTTTTTTTGTACGCGGGCCTCTCACTGTTGCGTTGCGGAGCACAGGCTCTGGACGCGCAGGCTCAGTGGCCATGGCTCATGGGCCCAGCCGCTCCATGGCATGTGGGATCTTCCCGGACCAGGGCACGAACCCGTGTCCCCTGCATCGGCAGGCGGACTCTCAACCACTGCGCCACCAGGGAAGTCCTCAAGTCCTTTTTATATGACCCCAATAATCTTTGATAGTTTTCATGTTTAAAGGTATGACAAGGGTATTTTAGGCTTATCTTGGCCATTACCTATCCCAAACCTAGAATCAACCTTTGCTTCAAGGAATTTGTTTCAGGGGCAAATGATTTTTAGTGTCCATAATTGGAAACATAAGTATGTGCTTGTTGCTACTGTAGTAGTCCCTGTTTTTAGGCATTTACAGTGGGCAGAACTAAGAAATATATATATTTAAATATAAAATATGTGATGAGTTCATTCTAGTACATCCAGTTCAAATTCATGATCACAGAATTTTTATGTAACTCATTGATTTTACATCTGTTTCTTTTTTGTCCCACATCAAAAACACCAACTTAATTATCCATTTGCTTTTTCTCAGACTGTGCATACAATAAATTACAATAACACCACCAATTAATACCACAAAACTATGGCTAATGATAACAAATTAAGTTCCTATTTTGTTGCTTCTTTAAAGTTCATTTTCTTAGTTTAAATCCTATGAGGAAAGTACTGTTAAATTATTGTGTTTGTACGTGATTTTTAAAAATTACTGTTTAAAGTCACTTAGAATATTCTTCTCTGTATGGTTATGCCACCCACTCCATATACAATTAAGTTCATTTATTTCATTTAGATGGGATTGCTTTTAAAATTTAATGTATTTTTGTTTTATAATTATGTGAATTATTTTGTTTCCAAAATCACATTTTTATGAGAAACCTTCCTACTATTCTATCTTTACTACCCTGCTCCTTTCCTTTTTACAGGTAACCACGTGCTTTAAGGTTTTGACTTTTCATTTCATTTAAAAAGTGAAATACATATACAGATGAATGGTAGCATGCCATAGATGCTTTTCTCTACTTTGATTTTTTTTACTTGACAAAATAACTGGAGCTGACAGTGAAATACTTTATATTCCATATACTCTTTATTCCTTTTTAAAAATTGCATAGTACTTCACTGTATGTGTGTACCGTAATTAATTCAGCCATTTCCCTATGATGGACCTTTGTGTTATTTCCAGATGTTAACCTAAAACAATAAATGGCCAGTTATTTTACCAGCAAATGGGTTTATTTGGGGGCAGCAAAGAATTGCAATTCGTGACATGCAACTATGTGAACCACATGCAAGTCCTATAAAGAAAAGGAAAGAAAACTTTTTATAGAGGAGAAGGGGAAGTTGGGAGAGATGTTGATAAACAAAAAGTCCAGTGGAGGAAACTGGGAATTCAAAGTATAATGGCTCTTAATTGGCTGAGTTGTGACAGTTTCATTGGCTGAGCTGTTGCCAGGCAAGGAAGAGATCTTTCTTCCTTCTGCTGGCATTTGTAGTAAGTACAACAGTGTCACTTCCAGCTGGAGATGCATGGTATGTCTTTTCCTATTGGGATCTGTATGGACCTTGACTGGTACATGGGCTCCCTCTTTTGGCCTTCAGACTCCATTTTAGTGAGGTTTCTCTATTAATTTTCATGCAGACTTTTGCTATAAGAAACAGTGCTTCAATGTATATTTTCTTATATACTTATTTTATATTTTTTCAGTTTTGGTCAGATTCTTGGAAGTGGGATTTGCTAGACACAAAATAAATGCATATGTAACTTTGCTAGATACTGTAAAATTCTCTCTCTTTGGAGTTTTTCTATTTTTCACTCTAACAAAGAATACTTGAGTGTTCCTTTTCCCCACAACTGCCTCACTAATAGGCTGTGTTGTGAAACTTTTGGATTTTTGCCAATTTATTGGGTGAGACATAGTATCTCAGTGATTCTTAATTTGCATTTCTCTTATGAACAAGGTTGAGAGTGTTTCTATTTAAGGGACATTTGCATTTCTTTTCCTGTGAAATGTCTGTTCATATCTCTTGCCATTTTTCTCCGGGTGTTGGTGTTTTATTCATTTTTAGATACTCTTTATATGTAGGGTTATTAAATTATCTCTGATACGTTACAGATTTTTTTCACAGTTTCTCATTTGTCTTTATACTTCTCTTGCAGTAATTTTTTCTTTTTCTCAATACAAAAGCTTTTTATTTTTACATATTGAGATTTACCGATATTTCACGTTACTGCATCTAGTTTTGACCATTGTTAGGAACGTTTTCCCTACTCTCCAACTAAAGAGGAATTGACCCATAATTTCTCCTAGTACTTGTGTGGTTCAAATTTTTATATTTAAATATCTGATCTTTTTGAAATTTATTCTTGGAACAGATCCAAATTCGTCGTTTTCCTTATGACTACCCAGTTATCCCAACGTCACTTATGAAAACATCCATCTCTTCCCTACTGTTTTGAGATACAGCTTTTGTCTAAGTTAAATTTCCACATGCACTTGGGTAATTTCTCAACTTTCTATTGTGTTTATTGGTCTTTTTATTTCATGTGCCAATGCCACTGTTAAATTATTAAGCCTTTATAGCATATTTTAATATCTGGTGTTATACCCTCCCCCTACTCCCAATGCTCTTTTTCAGAGTTTTCTGGGCTTTTCTTGTTTTTTTTATTCCAAATGAATTTTATAACCAACTTGTGCTTATAACAGTGTTCTTTTTTTTTTGGCGGTGGGGTGCTGTGTGCCTTGTGGCACGGTATGAAGGATCTTAGTTCCCCGACCAGGGATCAAACCCATGCCCCGTGTAGTGGAAGGGTGGAGTCTTAACCACTGAACCACCAGGGAAATCACATAACAGCATTCTTAATCAGCAGTGTTTATTAGAAGCACCATCAGAGTTTTTTTAAAAAAGGAAATAAATACTAGGCCCCCACCCAGACCTAGTGAATCTCTAGATATTGGGCCTGGGTATGTATATTTTGAAAAAGCTGTCCAGTTGATTTTAATAATCCCATTTAAAAATGAACTATGGGGACTTCCCTGGCAATCCAATGGTTAAGACTCTGCGCTTCCAATGCAGGGAGCGCGGATTCGATCCCTGGTAAGGGAACTAAGATCCCATATGCTGCGCAGTGTGGCAAAAAAAACAACAAAAAACGTATAAAGCATAAATTCAAGGTTAATTCCAGACTACCTTATGATTTGTTTTACCTTACGTATTCTGGACCTTACTAAATGACTGCAGCACTTACCCAGGTCCCTAAGCCAGAAACCTCTCTAGTTTTCCTTTAGTCTTTCCTTTCCTTTAACTCTCTCTGTTTTCAGTTGGTCACAAAATCCACATTTTACCTCAAAAACGTCTGGCTTTAAACCTCCAATACCACTGTCTCTTACCCCTTTTCTCATGGACTGTTAAGCAATCCCTTCATACTACAGTCTATCATCTGCACTGCTTACACAGTTATTTTTCCCTAAAAATAAGGTTGATCATGTCACTTCTTTGCTGACCTTTGTTGGCTCTCAGGATAAATTCAACCATGGTACATAAGGCCTTTCACTCTCAGGTCCCAGCCTCCTTTTCCTCCTTAGTTCCTGTTATTCCACACCTCACACTGAATATTCCTGTTACAATGAATTTCTCACTAGTGGATGGACATCACATCTAGTAGCTCTTTGCATTTAAATTTATGGTTTCTTTCACTTAGAATCTGCTCCTGCCTTCCTTTTCTGGTAAGCTCTCAGTATTTGAGATGCAGTTCAAATGGCATTTCTTTGATAAAGCTTTTTATAGACTCTCAGTCAGAATTAGTTGCCCCATCCTCTTTATCCTCACAAAACTTTATTATTTGTATCTTTATAATGTGATTTTTGTGAGTCTTTAATCTCCCAGGAATTTCACACTTTCAACATCAACCAGAATGTGAGCTTTTCATGTTTTTCCAGCCTCTAGCAGAGTGCGCAGCATACAGCAAGCACTCAAATGTTTGTTCACTGAATGAAGACAAATAAAGCTTCATTAGTCTGTACTGATTGAAACAGATACAAGACATGACAGTGGCCAGCTTGTTCTACTATTAAGATCTCTCCTTCGTTTGGCTTTTTGTAGTTTGTAGCCAGCCTAGACTTTGTTCTCTGTCCATGGCAATTCCTTACTCTTTGAAGGTCCATGTACAATACCTACAGTAGTAAATTAAATACCTGTCCATCTTTATATCTGCCTGTTTAAGAAGTTTTGTCTTGGTCCTAAAAATAGATGATGCTTTATAGAAGAAAGTGCAACAATTTAGTCTATAGTGGTGGAATAGTTAGTTTATGGCATTATAATTTAGTTAAATTATTGGTATTAGTAATTAGTTTAGGTATGTATCACATAGAATTTCAGAAATAATTATCAGTTATACTGGAAAAGATCTATTTGATCATTAAATTCTTTTACAGTTCTGTACATGATCAGGTATTGATTTAGATGATGATCTTAAGTAGAAGACTAAGTGCTATGGGAGACAAATTATTTTAAAACTTGTGATTATTTTCTCCCCCCCCCCAACTCTATGATTATGTTGTCATCTCTGAAATGATCAACTGTGATAACATGAAAAAGGAAGGAATCATATTAAAAAGTAATTTAGGCACAACTTCTTAGTAAGTGGGTATCAAATACTGGAGTAATCCAGTTTCAAATTTTTAGTGTATCATTATTTTTAAAAATCAGTTTTAAAGGTATAGATTAAATTGGATAATTAATATATTTGAATTACCAAATAACAAATTATTTTAAAGATATATTTTAATATAAAAATTGAAGCTTTTGTTTTTTAATTGAAATATAGAAATTCATTTTATGAATTTTAGATATCAATCTGAGTTTTTCATTTGTCAACTATTTTGTTAATTATTGATTTTCATTTAACTGTATTTCACCTTTAAGAATGTTGCAAAAATATTTTTCAAACTATATAAAGAGCCCTGATGGTAATAAAAATATAGTTTTAACATATTTTAAAGACACCAAGATCAATTTCTTCACTATCACCAGTTTTATCCCTTATTCTAAACTTTGATGACACTAAGTCTTATTTTAAGTTACTTCATCATTCAACCAAGGAAAAGACAACTTTGTGTTAAATGTGGCTTCAATTTTTAATTATATATATATATATATATATATATATATATATATATACATACACACACTCTCTTAAAAAATTTTTTTGAACTGTGGTTCTAAAGTCTCCCAGGAGAATGACAGGAATTTTTAATGTGAATTTTTCTGTAAGTTAATCACTTTCATTATCTGTGAACCATGTTTTCTATTGATTAGGCATATATCCAAACTTTAAATTACTAAATGAGTTTTCTTATGTTAAATAGTTTCCCCCAAAGGTTTTCTTCTCTAAAAACTAGGCAATGTAAATTACATATTCTTATAAACTTATTGTTTGGAAAACCAATGTGCCATCTTCAAACCCAGTATTATTTCAAAATGTTATTGGAACCAAAAATTGAACTATGCTTTGCAGTATACTGTTTAAAGTATTTAAGTAAAAGATACATCCTAGTTATCTAAGTTATTCAAGTTTGCCACAACTTTATTTCAAGAGAAATGTTTTAAGAGAATTCTTTATGAAAATTGAGACAATTTGAATCTAGCTATTTCTTTTTATCCTTTCAAAGTTGAGTATTTTCAACAGTAATGCTAGTGATTAGGCAAAATGTCAGAAATGGATTGTTGAAATAGTAATATTAAAATACTTTATTTACATATAGAAATATCAGTGAATTGTCTTGTTTACGTCCAAATATTTTAAAATACGTTTTGAGTAATGGCACTATTCTATAAAATGCATGAACTTTTTAATATGTTACTTTGCTAAAGTAATATGTAAATGCTGGCTTTCCACACTTGTTGTAGTCTGTATTTTTCTTCTGTAACATTATTAGTAAATTTTGATATTGTGGAACTGTTGACCAGTCATACATGTACAGAGCTTGCCCTCTGAGTTAATTAAATATGAGTTAATAATATATTATAAGGAAATTATTATCCTTATTACAGTTATTAGGTAGTTACTCAAATTATAGCTTCAAAGGAATGCAGAGCATGGAAAACTCAGGATTAAATTATGCATTTGAACCTTAGGCCAGCTTTTACTGTAGAGACAGTTTTCTGCTAAGACTGAAATTGTATGTCATTGAAATTAAATGCTTTTCTGGGGATGGAAGGTTCCAGTTTTTAATGAAATTACTGAGTGTGGTGTAGTGAAATGATTAAAATCTGTATTCCGGGAATGTGGCAGGGAAAAAAAATCAATAAGTGCTAGCACAGCTTTGCTGCTCAATGTGAATCCTGAGAATGAAATAAACTACTACAAAAATAATAATTAAAAACATATCAGCACATTAATTTATTTAGCATCAGTCTCCTGAGACATCATCTTCACTAATTTTTAGCATACATTTTACTATATAATGAGCAGCCTTCTTTTCAGATATCCCTATTAGACAGGCAGTATTTCTGCCCTTCCCCCCAGCGCTCCTGCATTGCAATCATTGTACTTGCACTTATTATGTTACAAATGACCGAGGTAAGGCTGACATTCTCAGTGCATGCAAAAAGACCTAGTCTGCCAAGCTTTTTTTTTTCTTAATGAAGCAGCTTTGTGAAATCTCCCCATGTGTTAATACTAATGAAGATCCTCCAGCACAATTAAAATCACAGCCAGTGGCTGAAGAGGAAACATAAAACAATAGCATCTTTTAAGATACATTTATCCACATATGCATGTACCAAATATACATATATGGTCAAATTAATTTTCTATAGTTTGCCTTTCACTTGCTCTTTATCCTGAAAATTAAATTATGCAAGTTTTAATTATATGAACTTTTGAGACTTTAATGTGTTCCAGGGGAAAAACACTACCTCAATGAAAAAAATTTTTAATTATTTATCTTCTTGGGTAATAAAGCGTTACCAAGGTTAAGGCCTTTTTAAAAGAATCATTTTTAGGAAGCTACAGGGTGGTGTGCCGTAGGAAGGAATTGGGTGTACTTCACCTTTAACTTTTTTGGTTTTAGGATGCTGAAATTGGTGGGAGAAAATGGAAGGGTAAAAAATAGGAAGTGGGAAGAAATTCTGGGGATAGACAAATAGTATACCTTGCGTGTAATATAAAAATGGAGCAATGGGCTACCCAGTTTTAACTTGATTTTTTAAGTGTTCTAATTCGTACAATTAGCTATCCTCCCCCCCCCTTTTTTTGCCCTCTCAGAAGCTGGGGGGAAAAACTACTGAGGTTACCTTTTACAGTTCTAACTTATAACTTTAAAATGATTTACTATTTTAACGTTTTATTTAAATTTTAACTCAATCCATAAACATCACAGCAGCTTAACTTGCCGGTGTCAGGGCAGTAGCGTTTTACCCCGGGACCATTTTGCGTCCTGCTTTTTATTTTATTTTGAGTTCCAAACATCCACGTATTTTTGGCATATTACATTAGTTGGCTTTTAGACTTTAACCAAATTCTGAGTTTACAGACAAAAAAGTTTAGGTAGAAGCTGGGCTCCCTATTCGCCAGTGTACTTTTTTAAAATTACGTTTTCAACCCTATTTTCTGTCTTCTCTACTTTTAACGGCAAAACAAAACATTTGAGTTCCTTAACTTTTTCCTGGGACAAGGATCGGTGCAAACTCAAAGCTACAGGATTCTTGGGAGGAAGAAGCAACCCCCTCCCTCCCTTGGCTACTTTAGGAGCTGATAGGTCATTTATTATTGGAACTGAAATGGTATAAACAATTCTCTTTTTTCCCTTGTTAACAGCAACTTTCATTGTTAGAGAGAGGAGAGAGAGAGAAGCCTCGTTGGTTGACGTCACTTGGTTCATGAAGCCTTCGCCTAGAAGTGAAGCTGCTGAACAAACCTTGAGAAGAATCATCTCCTGCTTCAATCTGCTGCTGGATAGGAACTAATCAGAGAGAGAGAGGCGGAAGACGGAGAAGGAGGGCGTCCAGGGCTTTCCCGATCACAAATCTCACCTCCACTCCAACTCTCTTTATACTTTTCTTGCAAAAATAATAATAGAAATAAGGAGGTGGTGGGGTTTCCAAAAACAAAAATCGTAACCTTCAACCATCTGGGGAAGGCAAAAATCCCACCCACCGCAACTCTCAGTTCGAAAGTAAAGGTGAGTTTAAAATCCTCGGGTGTGAGGGGTGCGGGTGAAGATGAAAATTCCAAATATTGTAAAGCCGGTTGAAACCGAAAAGGAGAAACTACGCTCCAGAGAGCGGGTTAGACTCCAGAGTTGCTTATCTCGAGGCGCTCGCCCTGCCCGCCCTGCTCGCCCTGCTCGCCCTGCCGCGGCTGTTTACCCTCGCCGGTCGGTCTGTCTCTTTGTTGTGCTGGCTGGAAGACTGGGGTGGTGCTCGGGGTCCCGAGTGCAGTTTGGGGGAGGAGGACGCGGAGATGCGCGGTTCTGGGTGGGAGGGGGGGGTGCGGTCTCAGGAGAATGTAAACTTTATTCTTTGCTGCCGGTGCGGGACTTCGGTCTAGCAGGGCCGCGGGCCGTGCCTCCGCCGGCGCAGGCAGACGCTGCCGTGGCGAGTCTGCCTCCTTTGTGCCGGCCGCCCTGCTCGGCCGCCCGGGCTTCGCGTGTCCTTCCTCCCTTCGGCTTCCAGCGCTCAGGTCGCCGCCAACAGTTTGGCTTCTCAAAAAAAAACAACCTCTGGCACTGTTGCGATCGCCGTTCCTACCCGGGAATAGCCGCTGCTCCCCCCAGCCCCGCCGGGGTAGTTTCAAGATACCCCCCCCCCCGTCCGCCTACCGCTGCCCTTTTTTGCCTCCGCCCCCTCTTCCCTGTAGGACTGCTTAGCGCGCCTGCCACCCCACCCCCGATTCGGGCCTCTTTTGCTCTCTCTCCCGTAGTAGCTTGGAGCTCAGGAGTTTACAGAAAGTGAGCTGGGGGGGCGGGGAGGGGGGCAGGTGGGACTGGGAAAATATCTGGATACCTGGGAAGGTCTGTTTCAGTACGCAGAGGATTAGAGGAGCATAGCTTTTCCGACAGTAATGTCTGTCTCCCAGCAGTTCTTCCCCGGGAGCTGCCCCCTGCTCTCAACTCTTCTTCGGTCTTCTAGTCTTCTTGTTGCTCCCCCTCCCCCCTTCCCTTTCGCGGCTCCTCTCCTCTTAAAGTAGTTCCACGAACCCTAGAATTGGGACTTGGGAAAGGAAGGAAGTGTTCGGAGAGTCTGAGCTGGCCCTGCTGTTTGGGAGATTTTCCCTTCTTTTCTCTCCCTCTGTATTTATCTTTTGTGTGTTGCTTCCTTATAAAGAGAGAAGCAGCTGCAGTCCTTGGCCGAGTTGTTGAAATTTATCCCTTTGTGTATATTACAATATCCTCCATTTTTTCCCTCTGCCCTCTAAACAACAAGCGTTTCGCCATCTTGGGCAATTTTTATTCCCATGTCCCTCGTTTTTTTTTTTTTTTCTTATTTTTTAAGGAATGGAAAGAAGCCTTAGAAAGTCGAAAAGTGTGTCTGGGTAAGACTTAAAGTTTAGGGAATGTTCAGGGGGTCCAGTGACGTCATGTAAACTTTATGGAGAAATTTTCCCAGGAGTAAATTTTTCGCTTAATTTTTTTCCTGTTTTAAGCGAGCATGTAAAAGGACCATGTAACTTAACAGGCTGACGATAAGCTGTGCTGCTTATTTTTGTGTTCACTCAAAGTGAGCCCTCAGTTTCTGCACATTTTATGTTTTGGTAACAGGTGGAAAATTATGTGCAAAAAAATGGTGGAAACTTTTATAGTGTCCTTTGGTATTCACTTAGCTTTTGTCTGCATGTTTCTTATACTTTAAAGGATTTGAATGTTATTTTTAATTAGCATGTTTCCTTTCTTATTTACTCCACTCACTTCTGTGGATTTGTCTTTAATCAGCTTGGTTAATATTTACGTATACTTATTTTAGATGACTTAGATCCTCTTTTGTAATTAACTTATATTTTTTACATATGCCTTTACATTTGAAAAGATATAACTATTGAAAATACCTGGAGATACTGGATACTTTAAAAATTTAGTAGCAGTATTAAGTAAAACTATTGGTGAAAATGTAGTTAGTATTTAAAAGGCAGAATAGATTTTAAAATATATTCTATAATCTCAAGTTATATGCCCTTTGTCAACCATTATGAAAAATAAACAATAAAAACTGGTGTTTTAATTTGCTTGTCTAAAATAGTTTTTCACCTCACTAAAGTTCGGTTGGTCACATGATCAAACTTAATGATACACTGACTGGTATATAAATAAGAGGCACTGTAAATTGAATGGGAAAGTGGAATTCTGTCTCCTGTATTCATTTTCAGTCAGCATATTTACTTCTCTTCTAACAAGGACATGAAACTGTCTATTTAATTTGCATTCTCTTTGTCTTCTGGGTTGGGGAAAAACACTGACTACAGTTAACTCAAAAAAAGCTAATAGAAACATTTCTGAGTACATTCAAAAGGTTTGCCTAACACATAAAAACTTATGTTGTATGTGGTATGCTTTTATCTCTGTAGCAGTCTTATTTGGTGTTATCTGCTATGCTATTTATTTAGGAATTTGCTTTATGTAAAACACTATATAGAAAGCTTGACTGAATTGAGCCTGCCATTTATGTGAATTGTAGGTAGGTGAAAAATGTTTAAATAGTTAAAAGCACATAGAACAGATGGTTCTAAATTATACATGCAACAAAGGACTAGAAGATTTGGCAGATTATAAATGGCAAGCAACAGAGGATAAGCAGTTTAAGAAAATGGTAGTTAAGTACATTTGATGTCTCACACCTATTGTAAACACTGTACATATTGTCACTGTGCTGCATAATCAATAACTTAGACACATTGAGGTGCTTGTAAGTTTCAGATGGAAAAAAGTAAGATTTTACAAATGCTTGAAACGAATGGCTGAATATAAAATTATTTTAAGCCTGTGATGACAAGAGTTTTTCTTTTTTTTAGAAAATCAAATTGTATGCTTTAAAACAGGAAGTTATTTGTAAGAACTTAATATTGTTGTACTCATATAATGGTTTGAAGAGAAGTAGGAGTAGATATATATTTTGAAATACAGAGAATAGTGTATTTACTGTTATTATATGTTAAACTAGGGCTGACTGTGTAGCAGCATTTACTCTTTCCAACACTACTGAAAAATATTTTTAGACTCTTCAGTCTTGGAAATGCATTTAATAGAATACTGTTGGCATAAGTTACTAAATACATATTAAATGAAAGAAGGGTATATTTTAGTATTAATTTTTGAGTTTGTGCATAACAATAATAAGGTTTTACTTGGTAACTATAGTTTACTCTCAGTTTTAAAAATGGAAAGATTTGTGTGTAGGTTTTGCCTTTCTAGAAGAATCTGAGTAATTATATTTTGCATTTTCAAAAGATTTAAAATAAAAGTATTCAATTTGGCAGAAATTTGTTTTTATTTTTATAAGCCATTTATTTAAAATGCATATGAGACTGTAATGGAAACCTTGGAATTTTAATTCTGTTGCCCTTTCTCCCATTTCTTTGTTTGCGTGTTTATTATAGAACTGCAGTGTAAAGGAGCAGATGTTTTGCCAAACATCCTGATGTGTTGCTTTTTCTTATGGGAGTGCATAACTGTTCCTTCTGATGCATCAACTTGACAGCTGGTTGATTTCATGGAGCTGCTAAGAAGCCATTAGTGGTGTCATTGAATTGAAACAGAACAGTCACTCCCAGCTCAAACTGCAATTGTTAATGTCTTTGTTGCTACTTTTGTGTTACTATACAAGATGTAGGATATCACAGTTGCATGAAAGTTCAGTTTTTTGCCTTATCTCCTTGAATTAGTGAGAGTATGCATTAGAACTTGATCACTTTTAGGTTTAAAGGTTTCTCGAAGAAAGCTTTTTAAGTTGTAGTTTTTGGGTTTTTGACCTAGTCTTAGCCAGAACCACCAAAAGAAGGTATGATTTAGCACAAAGTAATGTGGGGATTTTGACCCCTAGATGAAATTACATCATCAAGGTTTAATGATTTTTAATAAACTTGATATTCTGAGGGATTAATTTAGTTACCTAGTGAGGTATTTTAAGAAGTTTTTGCTTGTATTTAAATATTTTATATCATATGGTTTTAAAAATACTGTGCTTTATTTAATAAATGTTAACTTGTTGGAATAAACATTTCCTTAAACTTTTGTTGCAGAAGATAATCAGAGGAGAAAAGAATTATTGAGGAAGAGGGCAATTTGGGGTTTACTTTTCTTTATAAGGAAGTAAAATATCATTAAATAATTGACTAGTAGTTATTAAATGATTTTAAAATTAAAAATTTTTATTGTACTAGTAACTTTTATTGGTAGTTTCAGCTATCATACTGTGGTACTAAAATGGTGTCAGATCACCACTGGTGCTGAAGTGTTTTCTACTTTTTCTAATTACTTGCTTTTTTTTTTTTTTTTTTTTGTGGGAGAGGAAATAGGAAAGGAGAATGAAGAGTGATGATCTCAACAGAAAAAAACACATTTAAAAAAATTTGTGTAAAAAAACTTAAGTGTGAGAAGTTTAAGGATAAAATGTAGCTTATCACTATGTTAAGAGATATTTTCTAGTTGTAGTATTTATTGATTTTTAATTTTAAAATCTTTAAGTACACTAACAATTTTTCAAAGAGCTTGACATTTATAACATACTTAAAAGTTTGCTTTTAAAAGAAATTCTTAAAATAAAATTGATAATTAGAATAGATAATTTGCTGAGGTAAATCCCATTAAAAGGACTTCTTATACAATATAAACAAATTTAAACACTTATAATACACTGCTGAGTGATTTCAGAATTATGATTTCCTGAAATAATAAGTTTTCTGAACATGCTTTTCTTTTAAATAGATCATACATTACTGAGACTAAAGGTAAAATTTATATGTGGGTAGTAATGCTTTTATATAACCTTTTAATATAATCACCATGCAGTTTCTTAAAATTATTCTGTTACCTTAGCCTATGATTCAATTTTTGAGAAATATATTTACTCATAAAATATTTGTGTCATGTCAGATATTCATATAAACTAAATGGTAAATTGAGTTGTATATTAAATGTAAGCTTTTTTTAAAGGAATCTCAATGCTTAGCTCATTTTTAGAGATGACGTAATTTTAATTGTAGTGCAAATAAGCATCCCGTAATTTAAGTAGGAGTTTTTCCACATTGGGTTTCTTAAAGGAAAGCAGTTCTAAACAGAAGAGTCATAAAAAGTTTAAACTTTCATTCATAAGTTTTTCTGTTGACTCTATTAACTTTGGAATTATGAGCAATAAATATATTTGATTAATTTACAATTACATATGGAGCTTAAACTAAAACAAGTTTACATGACTTTTAAATGTGTTTTGAGTGATTTGTGGCAAGTCATAACATAGTTTGAGATGTACAATATCTAAGAGACCTGATTTTTTAAGCTAAACATTGAGCTTTTTAAATGAATAACTCTTATAAGAACATGAGGTGAAAGTAAGTACAGTTTTTATTCCACATATTTAGAATTTACTATGTAAGATAAGGTGTTTTTAAAAATAAATTAATGCTTTGAATAGTTGTTTTTATAATTTAAGACATTTGGCTTGTCCTTTGGTTTTTTAATGCCTTTCAAATAAAAATTAAATGTTAGAGATAACAGTAATAATGAAGGTAATATACATAGATCAGAACCTTTACTAACTTTATGTATGCACACGTGTGCATGTGTATGTAAGGAAAAAGGAGCATTTTGTTTGAAGATAATTATTGTACTTCAGCTATGTGTAGACATAATTGTGTGTTTTTCCTCTGTTTTCTCCTCTTAACACTTTTCCACAAGCATGCACTCATTAATCAAAGACGGTGCACTCCTGCTGAGGGCAGAGAGGTTCATCAAATTGGCAGTCAGTTTGGTGTAAAGAACGGTGTCCTGAAGCTCTTAACTCGCTGGGACATAAATAAATCTAAGGTCTTTGTATGCAAACCCTGGAGGTTAATACTGTATAATTCAGTGTCCTGTCTTTGTTTTTATGATTGATGTTTTTAAATGTTTCAAGCTTGATGCAAATCTTCTAGTAGGTCAGGTCTGACAATCTGATTGGCCGAAGTCAGAAAGCATTAGGTTGTCAGAAGGACTTTGAGTTTGCTGCAGAGATTTTGATTTTTTTCCTACGAGATCATTGTTATATTGCCTGAGCTGTTATAGGAATGTACCAGTGATTGACATCCCCTGCTGTGATAATGGACCCAGTGCATGAAATGCCAATAGTTTGGTCCTATTTGTTCAGAAGCTTACTGCTATTTGTATCCTTAACAGAGCTAACATGTAGAACAAGCAGAACTACTGGGATTTCTCTGTAGAAATAGTGCTGGGATTTGGCTTTAACATGAATTGGTTGCATATTCATAATTTAAGAACAGCTGGTTACAGCAAGCACATAGTCATTTGCAAGCTATTATAAACCATTCCACTCACACATGGAGCCTGTGCTTGGTGGATTTTTTTTTTTTTTTTTTATTGATCTACCTGCATTTAAAATCTGGTCACTGCTGCTACAGAAGCTCTTCATTTTAGCTGTGTTTGCAACATAGAACAGCTTCAATTTTAAATATTTAAACTAAATGCTGAATAAAATGAAGAAGCTTTGAAGGAACCAAATGTAAAAGGTCAATAATGTATTACTCATTATATGTCTCATCTTGGCCCAATACAAACCAACCTAGATTGTACAACCATTGTAATTTTTGGAAAATATGTTCTATGATTTTGCCCATAGGTGAATAACCAAATTATCTTTGATATGAAAATATTGTTAATTATATTTTACTAGTTAGGTATAGTTTTAAGAAACAACACAAACAATAAATTGTGATTAATTAACGTGTAAAACAGTTTCATCTAACGTGTAGTAAAATGACAGTACTTTTAATTTTGAGTGGTATAAGGCAAGATAGGAAAATCAACAAGACGTTACAATTGGATTAGAATAATGCTAATCCTAAAACTATAAAGCTATTCAGAATTTTTAGAAAGACTCTAATGAGGAGTCTCTTCTGCTTTTTGGGTCACTTCTGGAATATAAAGCACAGCTATACGGTTACAGTATTGAAATGACATGTGTAAGCTAGTCCAGCTGTAATAGTGTTCTGCATGTTGTGCTGCCTAGTAGTGACTGAAAAGAGAGGAGAAAACCACTACATCCCGAGTTTTCACATTGAAAAGAAAATCACTTATCCCCAGTGAGAAGAGTAGGAGGAGAAAATGTTAAATGTGATTTCAGATATTCTGGTAGGAATCACAGGGAGCTCTGCCTTGATTTGTGTATGTTAAAGTAAGTGGATGCCTGAGTGATTTACAGTGGTGTGGTGATTATATCAAGCATTCCACACAGCATAGTGTTAGGTTCACATGTGCATGCATGTGTTTGTCCCTACGCTAGATGATGAAGTAGCTTTCAGCACTTCAAGGTTGAGTACCAGTCCTAAGAGTGCATTTTACTGTTTCTTGGCTTCACAAATGGCTGGATATGTTGGTAATATCACAGAATATATGGCCAAATTTAATCTAGCTGATAGTAGGCTGTACTTTTTTCTAAATAATAAATTCAAAGGTTATTAAAGGGCGTTTTAGTTTTGCAATAACTTTATATATATATGTATATAGTTAATTTGCCATTGTCGGAGGTTGCATTAGTCATTTTGTGAATTATTCTATGCCCTTTTTTTCTGTCCCTTTTGACTATTGGCCTTTCAGTTATTTCCCTGATCTTTAGCATCTTAACACAGAATAAGCTGAGGAAATAAAAGTAAATTTCAAATGAGTCTAGTTTCGCTTCCTCCCCCACTTCTTGGTAGATCAGATGGAGAGAAGTCCTTAGATTTTCACCAAAATGAAGGTTTAGGATTTTATTTGTCTACCTTTTCTGGTTCTCATGATAACAGATCATTATATTTAGATAAAAAGAAAAGTGAGGTAATGGATTCAATTTTTAAAATATTAGTAACCCAACAAAACAGTAGAAAATTTAACCAGTACTTGAAAACTGAATTGACTCAATAACCACAACTACAGGAGAATCACAGGTATTTGATACACTTTTATTGTTCTAGCACTAATAATAGGGGAAAAGGAGGGCAGGTACCTTCATTCATCAAGTTTGTACTGAATGCTGTCCTCAGGCATACTCGTGGAATAAAGTTTGTGAAAACTCAGAGTAGGCGAGAGATGACTTTTGTTCGGAATCATTAGAAAAGGCTCTTTGGTTTAGGCAGCTTTGAATTAGACCAAGAAGAATGAATAAACTGAATATTCAGAGATCTGGAAGAAAGAATGCAGCTAAAATAGGATAGCCTGAGCCCCCTCTAGAACAAATTAATTCAGGCTAGATCTATTGGGCATCTGGAGTGGTTGTGCAGCCTTTTTGGGGTCACTCCAGAAGGAAGAGAAAATGTTATGGGGTCCTGCTTTTCCTCCATTGCTTTCAAAGTCTGCTGCTTGGCTTTCTCTGGAGAAGGTGGGTTGATCAGTTTCAAATCATCCATTTCAATGATAGGATTGTTGTTTGTGGAAGCCAGGTTATAACTGACAAAACTGCCCTTTCTGGTCAGAGTTATTCAGATATTGTGCTTAACGTAAGATTAACCAGAACCACTTTCTTCTCCCTCATATTCCTATGCTTCTATAAATGTTTTTTCTTGAAACCTAATGCACGGTTATACCTACTAAGAACATTGAGCAAAGAGGACATCACCTCTGTTTCCCTTTTTTTAGATTTGATGATGACGAACTAGCTTTCCAAGGGGGTTTGATGTCTTCTGACTCAAACACTTTTACTTCTTTTAGTTCCTTTGGGTGAATGAAGACAGACAGACATACTGGCTGCACTGTCAATAATGGAAATATCCATAAGGACAAAAAGCAACCGAATGTATAAGCCCTTACTTTAAATTACATCAGTACTGAATTTCACTTATAATAGAAATTCCACAAAGAATAGAAAATATGGAAAGGAAAGATTAAAAAAAATTCAAAGACAAATGTACAAGAAAGTGTCATAATTTTCAGTGATTAGACTTTTCCATACTTCATTGTTGCTGTACTAAGATAATGAAGCTTATTCATTTTCCTTATTTGCAATATTGTGATGAACATTTACTTGAAGGGATGTGTTAGAAGAAAACCTTAAAACTTTTATTTTTTTTAATTTTTATTTTTTATTTTTTGTGGTACGCGGGCCTCTCACTGTTGTGGCCTCTCCCTTTGCGGAGCACAGGCTCTGGACGCGCAGGCTCAGCTGCCATGGCTCACGGGCCCAGCCGCTCTGCGGCATGTGTGATCTTCCCAGACCGGGGCACGAACCCGTGTCCCCTGCATCGGCAGGCGGGCTGTCAACCACTGCGCCACCAGGGAAGCCCCAAAGTAATCTTATAGTTTTTTTTTTCCTTTTGACCATGACATTCGGCATGCGGGATCTTAGTTCCCCAACCAGGGATCGAACTGCTGCCCTCTGCAGTAGAAGCACAGAGTTCTAACCACTGGACCACCAGGGAAGTCCCTAAAACTTTTATGTAATCATTTCTTATCTTGATGATGATGAGTTTTGAGTAAATGAAGTGTGAAAATGAGTGGAAATAGAAGGCTATCTAGTATCTGAGTTTAGAGAGAAGCCATACTTACTATCTTTTCTGGTTGAACCATGATGACATGGTTGTTGGAACATAACTTCTGGACTTCCTTGGGAAAAGGGTCATTGTTAACAAAAAAAAATTACGGTGATGTAAGAAGGAGCAAAGCCTATCTTGTGCATCTGAAAAAATTAGGGAGCAGACTGTAAGTCACAGGATAATGTATTTCTCCTTTTATGGGTTATTAGTGTAGCATAATGAAAGAAATAGGGTCTGCAAGGCAACAGTAACAGATTGTGGGTCAAATCTATTTTAAAAGAAGCGTACTGCAGAGCTAAAGGAAATGTTGAGGGTAGGCAGTAACAACGACAAAAAGAGGAGACTGTTTTAAAGAAGGCTTTTATTTTTATTTATTTATTTATTTTTTGAAGAAGGCTTTTAAATGGAGTCAAGAGGAGTGTAGCACTGTTATGTAATTGAGTCCTCTTGGAAAGTATCAAGATTTTCTTCATTCTGGTCTAAGTACCTTAGCATTAAATTCCTGTGTGTTCTTATTAATATTTTTAGCAGTTGTTGAGAAAATAACTCTTATCTATAATTATACCTTGGGATTTTGAAGTAGGAAGTTGACGGGTTAGGGAAGGGCTGTGTAAACAGTAAGATAGTTTGTCCAGGAAGAGAACATGTAATAACTTTGGCCAGTTAGGTAAAAGCTCTTTTCCCTTCCCTCTCCAGAAAGAGATGTACTTGCCAAAACTCATAAAAGAGAAGAATTGGTTTAAAGAATATGTAAATGCTTTTGTACTAAGTGTGAAATGGGAGGGGAGGAGCAAGGCATGCTTGGGGGGAGGAGGGGAAGAGCTGAAGAGAATGTGACCAGAATTTCCCTGTTTTTGTTTTAAATGAAGTGTTGTTCTATGACATAGTACCTTGAATTTGACCTTTTTCATTTTAATGTGAAACACCGTTTGTGAAATAGATCATTTTTGGCAACGTATTGCAAATATTTTATTCTTAGGAGGGAGCATCTGATATGTTGCAGCTGAAGTCCAGAGATAACAACTAAATTAAGTACATGGGCCTGGGTAAAAATGATTTTTTTTTCTGTGTTTGTAATCTTAGCGCTTCACAAGTGAGCAAAAAATAATCCTGTAGCCACCCATGGAAACAATCACTTACTAGTTCCTTATGTTTAGTACTGTTGTGATAATGCTAACTGTTCTGTATTAGGCAGCAGTGATTAGTTAAATAAATTGTTAGTTAAATTGCGAACAAGAATCGGGTCAGCATCTATTTTTTAATAACTAGAAACAATTCAAGGTGCCCAGAAATAAAATGCATCGTCCATAATATGCTCAAGGAGTTAATAATTTACATAGAAAGGACGTACAGAAAGTCTCATCTTTTGTGATTTTTATATTAGAAATTCAATTATTTATGTCAGGAAAAAAGTTTGGGGTAGGAAAGGAAAAATAATTTCTTTTTTAAATTAATTATTTAATTTTTGGCTGCATTGGGTCTTCATTGCTGTGTGCAGGCTTTCTCTAGTTGTGGTGAGCAGGGGCTACTCTTCAGTTGCGGTGTGCAGGCTTTTCATTGCTGTGGCTTCTCTTGTGGAGCATCGGCTCTAGGCGCGCGGGCTTCAGTAGTTGTGGTGCTGGGGCTTAGTTGCTCAGCGGCATGTGAGATCTTCCTGGACCAGGGATTGAACCCGTGTACCCTGCATTGGCAGGCGGATTCTTAACCACTGCGCCACCAGGGAAGTCCCGAAAAACAATTTCAATAACCATCATTGACTTAGTGAACTTATGCTCCAAGTGGGATACATGTCCGGTGCTCTCTGTTCCTGAGTAACTCTCACAGTGGGGCATCTTGTAGTAAATGTGGCTCTTATGTCTTAATATAAATGTTTTTTGTATATCATCATAGCTTCTAAATGCAGGCTAGCTATGGGTATCCGGAGCTCAATTACATAAATTACATCTGCTTTATTGCTGGTGGTAAAATTGGCTGTGTTGGACTTATGAGGGACAGTATAATCTCTCTCCATGTGGTCCATGTCAATGATATATATTTAAAATTTTAATAATATTGGAGTACGGTTGATTTAAGGTGATTTTTTAAATTATATTTTAATACAACCTACTGAATAGAACCTACCACACTCCCCAATCCACCAGTAAGATGAGTTTCTACTGTATATGAAGGTTGTATGGTTTGAGATAGTTTGTATGCTTAAGTATTCCTGTCCCCAAAATGTTAAAAAAAAAATTGCTTTGGATTTAAAAGGGTTCAGGGAGATGGTGAAACTTAAGTTGGGCTTTGAAGGAAGTAGTAAATATTTTAGCTTAGAACAGCAACCTGAACAAAGGACAGGATGGAGGGAAACCTACCTAGCTAAAATTTGTTTGAAAATCATGGGAGATAAAGTTAGAAACGGGGTTGGGTTAGCTAATACATTTTCAAGCAGAGATGTGACATGATTAAAAAGTTGTTTAGAAAGATCGATTTGGAAGAAATCTGTTAACTGTATTGGAAGAAATCTCTTAACTCTATAGAAAGAAGAGGCTATTAAAAGAAAGTTCAGTAATTTATTACAGAAATTCCAGTGTTAGGTGGTAACGACTAGACTAATGGCAACGTGAATGGGCAGAAGAATTGATATGAGGTACATAATTTAAAGGAATGGGGTTGGGCTAGTTGGGGGAGGTAGGAGATTGTATTACCTTACATTTAAATTAATTTCATATGACCATAACAATAATTTGATGTAGTTGAATGCTTATTTCCTCCTTTTCAGACGATGAAAGTGAAAACTAGAGAGATTGGCTGTGGCTTACCGCTCACCAGTGGTTAGATATTTTTTCTAATACATCATACAATCTCATGATGAGTTTAGCTTAAGACAAACTCTCATCTGCTTTTTAAAACCCCCTCTACTTCCCTCCTGGTATATCACATTATGTATAGATGAATAATCACATCCAGTTAGCCTAATATTTTTCATTTGCATTTATGTCTATAGCTCTGTATGTATTTATACCACTGCCAGACATCACTTTCTGAAAACCACTGGGAGATAGGAGGCAGCATACGGTATGTTATGGATCCCTGAGTGTAGACTTTCATGACTCCATGATTTTGTGTATGCTCTTCCCTATATGCAATTATTATTTTCTTTCTTCTTGCTTGATAGAATCTGCTTATTTTCTAATATCCTTCTGAAGAGCTACTTTTGTGAAATCTTCCCAACTGTCTACCTCCCCACAAGATTATCAGATTCTTCCCTTTGTGCCCCAGTTGAGTGCTAATGGTGGAATACATGGCTGTGCAAATAGATTCTTTCCTTCCTACCCTTATAAAAATGCTTCAGTGAACATTTTTTATTCATAATGCTTTTATTTGTTGTTGTTTGACGTTATTTCATAGGACGAATTCCCAGAAATGCAATTGCTGGGTCAAGTGCTAGGAATATTTAAAAACTCTTAATCTACGTGTTGTGAATTTGGCTTTTGCAAGGATTGTATGATTTTATATCGTAGTAGCAATACATAAATTTACCTATTTACCACACTTTCATTGGATTGGGTATATTCATTATTTTTAGCCCTTGCCAATTGCATTGCAAAACACTGTACCTTATTTTTTATTTTATTTTTTTGGCCGTGCCACACTGCCTGCAGGATCTTAGTTCCCTGACCAGGGATTGAACCCAGACCCTCGGCAGTGAAAGCGTGGAGTCATAACCACTGGACCACCAGGGAATTCCCCAAAATGTATCTTATTTAATCTGCATTTCTGTGAATAATTAGAGTGACCATTTTTCAGTGTCTTAACCTGTTGTATTTCTCTTTTGTAGTTAGTCTTTGACGTTTACCTGTTACTGCACTGAGATCTTAGTATGTTTATGAGAAACTATTTATAAATTCTTCTAAATATTAATGGTATGTTTTAATTATATTTACTATAATTATTTGGCTTTATAATAGTGTTTTAATTTATAGAAATGTGAAATATTAAATTGTCAGTTCTTTAGATTTTATAAAACATTTTATTTCCATTTTTAAGCTTAAAAATGCCCTTGGCAGAATTTTTATAGTCATGTCTCATATTTTTATCTTATTTATTTATTTAATTATTTTTAAAAATAAATTTTGGAGGACTAATTTTTCTCAATGAAGGTATAAATCTTTAGATTGAAGAGAAGCAGAGTTTTCTTTTAAAATTGAAGTATAGTTGATGTATAGCATTTTGTTAGTTTCAGGTGTACAGCACAGTGATTCAGTTATATATATATATATTTTTTTTTCAGGTTGTTTTCCATTATAGGTTATTAGAAGATATTGAATATAGTTCCCTGGGCCATACAGTAAATCTTTATTGCTTATCTATTTTATATATAGTAGTTTGTATCTGTTATTCCCATACTTCTAATTTATCCCTCCCCCGACTCCCTTTCCTCTTTGGTAACCATAGTTTGTTTTCTATGTCTGTGAACCTATTTCTGTTTTACATATAGATTCATTTGTATTATTTTTCAGATTCCACATATAAGTGATATATCATATTTGTCTTTCTCTGTCTGACTTACTTCACTTAATATGATATTCTCTAGGTCCATCCATGTTGCTGCAAATGGCAATATTTCATTCTTTTTTAATGGCTGAGTAATATTCCATTCTATATACATACTACATCTTCTTCAGCCTTTTTTTTTTTTTTTTTTTTAGCGGTACGCGGGCCTCTCACTGTTGTGGCCTCTCCCATTGCGGAGCACAGGCTCCGGATGCGCAGGCCCAGAGGCCATGGCCCATGGGCCCAGCCACTCCGTGGCATGTGGGATCCTCCCGGACCGGGGCACGAACCCGTGTCCCCTACATCGGCAGGCGGACTCTCAACCACTGTGCCACCAGGGAAGACCCCGTACTGCATCTTCTTAAACCAATAGTCTGTTAATGAGCACTTGGGTTGCTTCCATGTCTTGGCTATTGCAAATAGTGCTGCTGTGAATATTGAAGTGCATGTATCTTTTCGAATTAAGAGGTTTCATCTTTTCCAGCTATATGCCCAGGAGTGGGGTTGCTGGATCCTA
This sequence comes from Kogia breviceps, assembly GCF_026419965.1. NCBI lineage: Eukaryota > Metazoa > Chordata > Mammalia > Artiodactyla > Physeteridae > Kogia > Kogia breviceps. Next base: position 129,980,914 of record NC_081311.1, on the reverse strand, counting down.
TGGTAACTCTATTTTTAGTTTTTTAAGGAACCTCCAGACTGTTTTCCACAGTGGCTGTACCAATTTACATTCCAACCAACAGTGTAGGAGGGTTCCCTTTTCTCTATACCAGCTCCAGCATTTATTATTTGTAGGCTTTTTGATGATGGCCATTCTGACGAGCGTGAAGTGATACCTCATTGTAGTTTTGATTTGCATTTCTCTAATAATTAGTGATGTTGAGCATCTTTTCGTGTGCCTCTTGACCATCTGTATGTCTTCTTTGGAGAAATGTCTATTTAGGTCTTCTGCCCATATTTTGATTGGGTTGTTTGTGTTTTTGGTCTTGAGTGGTATGAGCTATTTGTATAGTATTTTGGAAATTAAGCCCTTGTCAGTGGCATGGTTTGTGAATATTTTCTCCCAGTCTGTAGGCTGTCTTTTTGTTTTGGTTAGGGTTTCCTTTTTTGTGCAAAAGCTTTTAAGTTTGGTTAGGTCCCATTTGTTTATTTTTGCTTTTATTTCTATTGCCTTGGGAGATTGACCTAAGAATCAGTCAGAATCAGCAATGACATCGCTATGATTTATGTCAGAGAATGTTTTGCCTATGTTCTCTTCTAGGAGTTCTATTGTGTCTTACATTTAGGTCTTTAAACCATTTTGAGTTGATTTTTGTATATGGTATGAGGGTGTGAAGAAGTGTTCTAATTTCATTGATTTACTACATGGAGCTATCTAGCTTTCCCAACACCACTTGCTGAAGAGACTGTCTTTTTTTCCCCATTGTATATTCTTGCCTCCTTTGTCTTAGATTAATTGACTGTTGGTGTATCGGTTTATTTCTGGACTCTCTGTTGCACTGATCCATATGTCTGTTTTTGTGCTAATACCACACTGTTTTGATTACTGTAGCTTATAGTATTGTCTGAAGTCTGGAATGGTTATGCTTCCAACTTTGTTTGTTTTCCTCAGGTTTAAAAAAATTTTTTTTTATTGAACTATTGTTGATTTACAATACTATATTAGTTTCAGATGTACAACAGTGATTCAATATTTGTATAGATAATACTCCATCTAAAGCTATTACAAAATAATAGCTATATTTCCCTGTGCTGTACAATATATCCTTGTTGTTTATTTATTTTATACGTAGTAGTTTGTATCTCTTAATCTGATACCCCTATCTTGCCTGTCCCCCTCTCTCTACTGGTAACCACTAGTTTGTTCTGTATTTTATTTTTGGCGTTTAAGTCTTCCCCATTCCTTTTTGCTAGGAAAACTGTCTTTCAATGCCCATATTAAGGCCCAACTTCCCATCAGTACTTATTATCTATACTACATTTCCTCAAAATCTCTGCTATAGGGAATGTTAAACTAGATAACTAAAGGTCAGCTTTTTAAAGCATTGTCATTTTTTTATTATTTTTTTCTACCTCTTGTAAAAGGACTCTTTCTAAAAAATATTAATTTTATTAGATAGTTCTGAACATACTAAAAATAAATTTTCATTGATCAGCTAGGGTTGTCATCCTGGTAAATAATTCTATTTCTTATTAGATACCTGAATTAAGACTATTTGAGAATATAATTTGGACCTTTAAAAAATAAATTCTCATTATATTTGAGCTGTTTGCTTGTTTATGATAAAAATAAATTGTAAATGCATCTCTACAGCTTGCCAGTTATTCTGTCTTACAATTAATAATGTTCATTGCCCTTTGATTTTTCTTTTTTTATATTCATTTTATTGTTTATTTTCTAACTTAAAAAAAAATTGAGGTATAGGGGTTTCCTTGGTGGTCCGGTGGCTAAGATTCTGCACTCCCAGTGAAGGGGGCCTGGGTTTGATCCCTGGTCAGGGAACTAGATCCCACATGCCGCAACTAAGGGTTTGCATGCCACAACTAAAGATCCTGCATGCTGCAAGGAAGGTCCTGCACGTGGCAAAAGAAGATCCAGTGTGCCGCAACTAAGACCTGGCGCAGCCAAATAAATAAATATTTTTTTTTAAAAAGAGCACTCTAAAAAAATAATTGAGGTATGATTGACATATTAGTTTCAGAAATACAACATGACTTTTCTTAAAATTAAAAGTATATTTTTTACTAAAAAATATTCTCAGTTTTGAAAAACACAGAAAAGTATTAAGATAAAACTTTCAAATATCCAAAATTCTATTATTTGCTTTTTAAATTTCTTTTATGTTGAAGTTTATATAGTGAAATGAAAGTGTTCATAAATGAAACAGCAAGTTAGTGTGATGAACCTCCCCTCTAAAAGGTATAAATGAGGGAAGTGAGCATGGAGTGAAATACTTTTGTGATATCAACTAAGAAAGAACCAAAAAAACCCCATTGGATTAAGCGATAAGAACATTGGTGACCTTGGCAATAATAGTTTCAGTGGAATGGTTTGGACTAAAGGTGAAGAAATAGAAACATGGAGTTTAGATAGCTTTTCTTTCTTTCCTTCTTTTCTTTTTTGTAAAGGAAAAGGAAAAGAGATTGGGGAAGTGTTCAGGAAGGAAATGTGGGCTTGAAGATGACTTTTTTTTTTTTTTTTTTTTGCGGTACACGGGCCTCTCACTGTTGTGGCCTCTCCCGCTGCGGAGCACAGGCTCCGGACGCGCAGGCTCAGCGGCCATGGCTCACGGGCCCAGCCGCTCTGCGGTATGTGGGATCCTCCCAGACCGGGGCACGAACCCGTGTACCCTGCATCGGCAGGCGGACTCTCAACCAATGCGCCACCAGGGAAGCCCAATGACTTTCTTTTTTTTTTTTTCTTCCCCCCACCCCCGGTACGTGGGCCTCTCACTGTTGTAGCCTCTCCCATTGCGGAGCACAGGCTCCGGATGAGCAGGCTCAGCGGCCATGGCTCACGGTCCCAGCTGCTCCGCGGCATGTGGGATCTTCCCGGACCAGGGCACGAACCCGTGTCCCCTGCATCGATCGGCAGGCGGATTCTCAACCACTGCGCCACCAGGGAAGCCCCCGATGACTTTCTTAATAATGAAAATAAAGATATAGCGGCAGGAAATATGATTCAGAAATTCTCTGAGAAGTGAGAAGAAACAGATTCCAGACCTATGTTAGACTGATTGACATTAACTAGAAGGAGGAGTACTTCTGTAATTAGAGGGAATTGGAAAATCTGTGGATATATACAACAGTGACGTTGCAGCTTTGGTGGAAAGAAATTTCAGAGAGTTCAGGTTCCAAATATCAGAAATTCTTCAACCAGAAATGGCTTTTTGCTGTTTTTTAATAAAACAAAGTTTTAATTTCCAATCTTTTTTCTATGTATGCATGTATATATGTATATGTCAATATATATGTATATATTTTACAAAGTAGCAATGTTATATGTAGTTTTGAATTCTCCTTTTTACACTTTCTTTTTGTATTATGAGCATTTTCTCATGTCATTAAATATTTTTAAACAGCATATCATCATTGATTCATCTATCTAAGTTTGGGACATTTAAATTGTTTTTGGTTAGCATACGTTACAATATATAATGGAATAATATTACATCAAACTTCCCTAAGCCTTTTTGCATATTCTAATTTATTTCCTTATGATACATTCCTGGAGATTGAATTGCTGTGTCAAAGCATATGAATATTTTACATATACGCAGCGGTATTCTGGTATTCTGGTAAATGTTAACAATTGGCTTGTGTGTCTGGTGGAGGGAGCCCTGATTTGTAGTGTGTGTTGTTTTCTTTGGTGTAATACTCCAAACATGATCTATTTCAATCCAACAACTTAATACCACTGAACAGATATGAGATGTGCAGTCATACAACCATTATATAGTATTTACACCAAACTGATAAAGTAGACGTAAATGATGTCAACGGCATAGGCAATAATAAAATGTAGTAAAATAAGTGAGGTAATTAGGGAGTGATCAGTTTTAAGTGTTTATTACCTTATTTTTAATATAATTTATTGAATGGTAAATTTATATAATTTAACTTTTAATAATGACTATGTTTAACAACTGGGTTGCAAAATTCCTGAAAATTTAACAATTGGCTCTTGTGAGCTATTATGAATAAGCTCCAGCACACCACTGCTAGGTTATCTTTTTTTTTTTTTTTTATCCTCCTCTTCCTTTCCTCTTCTCCTTTCTTCTTCCCTTTTCTGATATTTATGGTGGAATTTTTCTTGCAAGATTGCTGTTTTCAATGTAGGAAGAAATATAAATACTTAGAAAACAAATGTTTTATTCTTTTTGTTTATGGCTTCGAGGTTAATCTTGCTTTACTCTTGAATTTTATTATAGATGGACTCTATTCAAGTGAAAGAAGTGAAGTGTGGATTCCCAGCTTTTTTCCCCCAAAACTCTCTTATTGTTTCTAATAATTTTTTACTTGATTTCTAGGATTTTCTAGATATATAATTATATTATGCAAATAAAGATAACTTTGCTGCCTTTGATTCTAGTACTTATAACTTTATTTTTCTTTGTAAAGAATAAAGTTGGTCAGTACCTACAAAGCAGTGTTAACATTGAGCATCCTTATTTTTTCCTGATTTTGTAAATGCTTCAAATACTGTATCATCGTCTATTGGCTTCTTTAATGATGGCATTTCCCTTACTAGTTTTGGCGCTTTTTTGGCAGCTTTTGGTTTGTTATATGTGTTTATGAAAATCACATTAAGCAAGTATGCATTTATTTCTATTTTATTAAGACTTAAAAAATTCAGAAAGGAAGTTTAATTTTATTTAAATGCATGAGCAGCTTGGTAATTCTTGATGACCTTCTTCATTTATCTTAGTGTTGTTTAAGTTGGTTTGGTTGGTTTTTGTTTTCTATTTTGTGCTAGAGTTTTAGATATTGATGGCCTTTGATATTTGGGGTAAGCAACAAGGTGACCTGAGCAACAGAAAATAAAATTCAGATATGTTTTCCCCTAGAACTTTTTCTCTGAATCTCTTGAGATCTGTGCTGTGGGTGTACCTGTGATCCTATGTTTGAGGGTCAACCTTTGATTTTAGCAGTTCTACTGCTTCATCCTGGCTGAGCTGTGAATGGGGCCGTGGGAGGGGGCAGCAGGAAGAGGAGAATGGCCTCTCTAATACTGTGGATTATGAGTTTTTTATGGTAAGTCAGTGCTTACTTATGTCTGCCTAGTCAGACTTGATCATTACCTGCCAAAAAGTGGCTCTTTTTCAACCCTAATGACTGGTTGAGGAAAATTAAAACAATGAGGCCAAAATGTAGCCCATGATGTTTTTCTGCTATGTGAACATGGGTCCCAAGCTCTGTGATTTCCACTTCTCGTATAGGCCTTCCATGTCCCTAAACTTTAATTCTGCAAGTTACGAGTTAGGGTATTTCAGAATATTCTCAATTATTTCCTAAAATCTACACCTTGTACTCTTGGGGCATATATGTATAAAATAAAAATCTTTTTATAATATTGGTATTTTCCCTGGATTCTTGAATAATGGCATTTCCCTCACTAATTTTGGTCCTTTTTGGTGGATTTTTGGCAGTGATTATGTGAATGGATGCTATCTTATTCAGATTTTAAAGCTCTTTTCACATATCCAAAATATTCTCCTCAGAAGAGCTTATACCATTTTAAACTACTGCTGTGCTGGACTTTGAGAATTTTTTTCATTGTATTCTTAATGGGAATAATTTCATTTTAATTTGTAGATCCTTCATTGTTACTGATAATCATAGGTTCCTAAATATATTGGGGTATGATATTTATGTTTGAATTGTTTAGAAGGAGTGGTTTTGGCAAGAGTTTTGGAGTAATGTGATAGCAGTAATCCCCAAACAGCTGGTCTCATTGTAAAGTATGGTTGGTTATTTTCACAGGTGCAACAAGAGTTAACCATGTAGGCCTCCTTGAGTTGGCTTTTGCAAATCTAGAGCCTATACACTACTGTACAACTATTAAGGCTACAACATTAACTTGACTGTAACTTTCCATAGGGAATCTCAGCTAGGACATTTAAAAGCTACCAGATTTCACCTATAGAAGTACCCTTAAATATCCCTCAAATTTCTTAAGGTTCCTAGCCTGCCAGCAAGTGATCTTCCTCATCACATGTAAGGCTGAGCCTTATAAGCCAGGGACCAGGCCAGGTTTCCTGCAAGGGCTCTCTAGGCATTGGATCCTTAAGCCGACCTTAGTTTCTTACAAATACCTGTTTAAATGAGCATTGTTCTCAAATGTGATACTCTAGGTAAAAAAACTTGGGTTGCTTAATAGATTTTTCCAATTATATCCTAATAAAAAGGAGGACAGATTCTTAACTGTATCTGTGCAGATATCTCTACTGCCATGAAATGGTGATTCTATAAAGAGTTTCTGAATTCAAAGGGTTAGAAAGAGTCAGATAATATATATATTTTTCAGATAATATTTTTAAAGCTTCATTTTAGTTTACAAAAGCAGAGTTTACTAAAGTGTTGTGGTTATAGATAGCTTAAGAAGAAAGAAAACAGTACACTAAACATTATCAACAATATTCCAGTCAAATAAACTTTCTATAGTCAGTTCATTCAGTACTACGTGTGTAGTTTTTGTTGTTGTTTCTCTGGAGCTTGGGTTAGCTGTCTGTTGTTATGAACGTTTCTACTTCTAGACTAAAGAGAGTCCTGGAAATTTTTACTTAGTCCAAAGATGGTCTGAAAGTTGTTCGAGAGATGTCACCAAAAAGCCTTACCGATATTTTATTCTTTGAAGTGTTAATAGTTACAAGTACCTGGCACAATTCTTTCCACAAGCTCTGAAAGTTTTTTGTTGAAGACACAAACTTTCGCTTATAGCTTATGGCAGAGCTTTCAAGAAAACATCAAAGTAAAACAAAAGCTGTCTGTGGAAAACAGAGACTTAATGGCTGTGGTTAATTTGTTACTCTAATTCATAACATGAAAATGGAAGAGAGTAAAATTCTCTATTGGGGTATGGTATGTAAATATGTCATAAAAGTTTTGATCAGCATTTCCCCTGAGGGTAAAAATATAATGGACAGTGAGAGCATTGACACATCTCCAGGGACTTCTCACAACAAAAAAAATTATGAAATATTTACATTAATAACATGTTACCTATACAGACTTAACCTAGGAAAGGATAGGTGTCTTTTTTGATTTGACAACTTTTCCCATGTGACTCTTAGAATAGTAACATATAAAACAAACCTAATTCTAACACCTCTGTTTTTATAAGGTGAAGCAACAAGTCTTTTTGGCTTTCTTGAGGCACCCTGGGAAATCTCAAAGGATAGGTTAGTATAAAATATTGTAAAACGTTTTATATAGTCTATATTTAGGATATGGTTAGGAAAATGCAAAATTGAGAGTTGTTAGAAGATTTGGGGCTTGATAAAAATAGAATCATGGGTACCTGAGAAATAATATTTGGTTATCTGTTTAATCAAAGTAATATTAAAAATAAACATAGAAGATGTTTGCTGATTCATAAGTGAGGAGGAACCTTTATTACTTTTTTTTCTTTAGATAATCAAGGAAATAAAAAAGTGAGCATAAAGCACAGAAAATTATTCTGGTAGGACACAGCATTTCTACTCTTTACGCACACTGCACAGAAGGTATGGAATAGCCTTTCATATTGAAGATAAAGGTATTAATTAGTACCTCAAGGAAGCAAGCCCATCAACAATGAATGAAATTTGCTAAAATTTAAAATGTTTCATAGCTTCTTTTCAGAATTGGCTGTTATAAATCAAGGCAAACAAAATTCACTTTCCAAGTTAGGTCCTTCTTTATTGTCTTTCACGTTCTGGAATAAACCAGACACTTCACTTGAGGTTAGTGGTTCTCTCTAAGGGGATCTGCGAGGTCAAAACAATATTTGTAACAATATTAAGATGTTATTTGTATTATTGTGCAATAATTAATCATTGCTATTTTCAAATGTATCAGTAAATAAGTATTTAAAATAATACCTCGGTTTTAATTTCCAATATGGTAAACATCAATAGCTATAATCCATATAAAATAAAAGCTCTTTGGAGTCCTCAATAATTTCTAAGAGTGGAATGGGGTCTGGAGACCAAAAAAGCCCAAGAATCCCTTCTTTGGGATGAAACACTTTTTTTTTTTTTTGACAAATAAATGCACATACTCAGTTGTACTTCTCTGTCACTGTTGCTCCTAAGGTAGCCTCAACTGCTCATATTGATTGTACCTTTTAGCTAAACTAATTTCTGTTTTACAGAGAAAAGTTAGGGGTGGGTAATTGAGAACTGTCTGCCATACACCAGCATTTTAGCAGACTAGCAGAGCTCTTGATCACACACAAGACAACTTTTTATAGCCATATAAGTGCCTTTAAACCTTAAAGAGGCAAAAATTGACACTTTCATTAACATGACCCAGAACTATAGCCTGTCAATATTAAAATAAGAAGCAAAAGTATATAAGCTTAAAACTATGCTTAGTAATTAATGTTTCAGTATTTTATCTTACTTAAATTTTTTTCTAGGACACTAATAATAATCATCATGTAGTTAACTCAATTCAATATCAGTCCAAGGCTTTAGGTTACCTAAAGATCTTGAAATTACCTTCAAGCTGCCATGCTACAAAATAGTTACTGCTGAAGAAAAGTTTTGCTAGAATAATGATTCAATTTATTACAACATAGAAATTTTTCAAAATTATAAACATTGGGATTAATTTTTGCTTATTGGGTTAAAGCTATAACTTTTTTAAAACAAAATTTATTAAATTAATCTATTTACCAAAGATTTGCCTTAATTATGCAAACTTGGGTTCTTAAGAGGTCCTGACTTTGTTTTTATTAAGTATTTTTAAAATTTGTTTTGTAATGCACATTTAAAATATTAGAAGTTCAGTTTTTTTATTCTCTGAGAAATTTGGTTTAAAGACAATGAAAGGCCTGGAAATGGATAGTGGTGGTACTGCACTATATGAATGTACTTAATACCACTGCAATGTACATTTAAAAATTATTACAGTGGTAAATGATATGTTATATATATTTTACCACCAAAAAAAAAAAAGACAACGAAAGGCACAGATAACTAGGTAAGATGTCCTTGATGGGATATCAGCAATCTTTCTTTGCCTTTGGTAAGTCTTCCACAATTTTTCCTCTTAGGAACATTATTACAAGAGAGGTGAGATTTGGATGTACAGAACTAAAGGTACAGTTCAGATCGTCTATAGATAAAGATGACATGCAAAAATTTGGCCAACGTTTGAATGTTCACTGTGGAAAACAGTGGTAGATAGGGTTGAAATATAGCTTTTGGACATACTCTTTGTTTTCTGATGTTTACAAGTTAGGACATCATATGTTTTATAAATGAACATTAAAAAAATTACTTCATTTGTCACAAGGAGATGGGGGCTTACAATTTTTCTGTTTCCCTCAGCAGTAGGGCGAGCCCATTTGGTAGGAGTTTTGGCCAAACTGCATTATATTTTAGTGCTTTACTTTGTGATATATTTGTCAAGTATTTGCTAAAGTCAAGGAACTCTTAGAGTTGGGATGGGAGAAAATAAAAAGATGAATAAGATACTTTATTGATTATCTAATTCTGTTTTGCAAAAAATTTCTAAGATTTAGAGCTTAAAACAACAAATATTTATTTCAGTTTCTGGGGGTCAGGAATCTGGGATTAATTTAGGTGGTTTTAGCTCGGGTTTTCTCACGAGGTGGCTGTCAAGTCTGTTGGGACAGCAGTCATCTCAAGTCTCAGCTGTGGCTGGCGGATCTGTTGCCAAGCTCACAGGTTACTGGCCGACCTGAGTTCCTTGTTGGCTTTGGCAGGAGGCCTCAGCTCTTTGTCACATGGTCATTTCCATAGTGCTGCTTCTGACATGGCAGGTTGCTGCCCCCAGAGTGAGTGATGAGAGACAAGAGACAGAGACTCTTTGCAGTGACAGTGTTTTGAGAGAGGAAGAAGAAAAGTTTGAACATAAAGCAATTTGGAAATGAATAAACAGTTTAAAAATTCTAATAAAGTCATGATTTTGAATACTCACAAACTTAAGACGATCCCAGAAATACCTAGAAAATATACTGAAGAAATTTCCATTCTAAACACATTGTATATATTTCACTGGTATAAGGGGGGTGTGTGTGTGTGTGTGTGTGTGTGTGTGTGTGTGTGTGTGTGTGTGTGTGTATACAGGAAAGGTTCATATCAGTATTAACAGAAGGTTTATTTTCATTCTTAAAGATATCTGCTTTGCTTGACTTAAAAAGTCATATTAGGCTCACTATTTCAAAGGAAAATCTTAAAATCAAGTTCTATTTAGGATCACAAAATAAGGTATCATATTTAAAAGCCTTAAATCTAGTACTATGAATTTTGTTCTAGAAAGTGAATCAGGGCACTTGGTGATTCTAGGTTTTTGTTTTGTTTTTGTGGCCACCCATGGTGGGAGTGGAATCAAATTTTTAACAAAGTTAAAAGTAAAATGTAAATAATTCTCAATGAAAACAATCAAGGGAAAAATACTGGACTGGTAGGCTCCTCCCTTTGAGTGTCTTTAAGACTGTATGAACTATGATTCCCTTCCTCCTTTTTACATTTTAGATTTTCTTAAAATGAAATTACTATATATGCCATTCAATACTTGACTCTCACTACTTAACTGTTAAAGTATTTGCTTCTGCTTCCTGATTCTACCTTTGTTACCATAGAAACAGAAGCAGACTAGGGAACTTTTAAGATGGCCAGCAACTGAAATTAATGAGCATTCTAACTCATCACCTGTAGTTGTCGTATCCCATTCCTACTCCTGTTTTAATAGAAATAAACAGGCAACATAAGGGCTATTGACTAGGAGGCCTTAAAAAAAGTAGAAAGGACAAACCAACAGATAGACAGACACCTTTATTCTTCACCTGTGTGTGCTCCTCCAGCCCCGTGAGGCCTCCAGGAGGATAGTCAGCCCTGCTTCAGCGGTACCTGGGCCCTCACACCTGCCCGCCCTGTGCAGGTGTTCGGCACCAGCCCCGAGGAACATGCTGAGGCCATGGAGCGTGTGAAGAAGGCCACGGTGAGGCTGCTGCCCAACTGGGCAGACGCTGACCAGCGCAGTGCTTGTGTGCAAGGGCTTGAGGTGGAAGGGGCACAGGGCTGGGTCCACGCTGAGCCCCGAGAAGCCCTCACACCCCCACCCACCCATAGGCTCCCACAGGGAGGGAAAAAAAAGCCGGGAACTTAACTCATTTGCTTCAGACTTCTTAACTTGCCTAAAAAGAAAGCTACAGTATGATGAAAGAGCTTTTCTAATAGCTTGGGAAAGAGATTTTCATTCTTGTGAAATGGTTAGACCACTTCCCATTCCATACTATTATACATTAAAATGTTTATAATGTGCTTTTCATTTGTAGGTATTAAAATAATACATGTTTTTCTAGGGGATGAGTTTTGATATTATTTTGATGTTAGCCTCCTGTGGTCAAAATTTTTTTTACACGTTATTTAAGTGAACCTTGAAAAATAGATACAGATCTTAAACTCTGTAAGAAGGTATTAAAATATTAAATTTAACCAGACTGCTATTTGTTTATCATGTCATGAAATAAATGTTTTAAAATAGTTAAATTTTAGGAAGTTCCCTGGCGGTCCAGTGGTTAGGACTCGGCGCTTTCACTTCCGGGCTCAGGTTCAATCCCTGGTCGGGGAACTAGGATCCTGCCAGCTACATGGCGTGGCCAAAAATAAGTTATATTTTAAAATGTAAAATGTCATGTTTTAAGGCTAGTTAGCAGCTTTTAAAACGTGCTTCTTTGCATTTTTTGTTTTCCTCTTGAAATGTAGATAAATCTGATAATGTCCATATTGGGAATAGATGAATTATTAGAGATTGCTAGAAGTTTGCTTCCTTCATTTTTCCCCCCTTTCTTTTGCAATTAAGAAATAACATACCTTTGGGAATTTTTTGCTTTAGAAACCTAAATTAAAGTTTCCTTCTTCTGGTTGTTGCCTTTAAAAATTTTAATTCTTATATCGAATCTACCTTATAGATTTATTTTTTGTTTGGTTTTGAAGAACTTTTACTTGGTTTTCCTTTGGGTGACTAACAAAACAGTGGTCCCTAGGTGGGGCATTGTTTCCAGGGCCCCTGTGGATACCAAAGTCTGTGGATGCTCATGTCCCTTATATAAAATTGCATAGTATTTGCATATAACCTAGGCACATCCTCCTGTATATATATATATTTGACTTTAAAATAACACTTAATTTCCTTCCCTATGATTCTCTTACTAGCCATTAAAATAAGCCCAAGCCAAATTTATCGCTTTTTAAAAATATACTGAGTTAGGACATCTGTGCATATTGTGTCCACTTTCTTGGGAGTTAACTGATGTTTATGAATCCCGGGAAGGCCAGTTCTGGGAGGGATTGTGGAAGGTCTCCAGTGACAGCATCAAACATCTCCCCCATCAGTGTGAAGATTGTGATGTATCATTATAGGATGATCTCCAGCCAGTTATCTCGACTCTCTGGGTTTCGGTGTTCTCACTGGTTAAAATCGGACGCCTGTATACTTGAAATCATCTCTAGATTACTTATAATACCTAATACTATGTAAATGCTATGTAAATAGTTGTAAATACAACATAACGGCTATGTAAATAGTTTCTGGATTTGGGGCAAATTCAAGTTTTGCTTTTTGGCACTCTCTGGAATTTTTTTTTCCAAAGATTTTTTGATCCTCAGTTGGTTGAATCTGTGAATGTGGAACCTGCAGATATGGGACCTGTGGATACTGAGGGTCAACTGTAGTTGCTTCTTGCTGGGTGACCTTTGTTAGGGTATTGTCTTTAAATCTGGTTCACTCTTAATTCTTCTTAGACTACATGATTTTTAGCCTCCAGTCTTCTATATTAATGGTCTTGTTCTGAACTATTTTTGATTGTGCATCCCTATCAGATAAAATGTTTTGGAGCATAGATCACCAATATATGTACATTTTTAATGAACTACATAAATTTGATAATATTCTAATATAGTATGTAGGACATATGATGTACTAATGAATATAAATGAAAATAAAATGAGATAAAGATGATATAAATAGGATCCTAAAATATTTTGCTAATGATGAAGACTTTATATTATTAACCAGTTTCTCAAAGTGCATCGAACATATAGGGGGATAGTTGTTAACGATAGTAGATATCTATATTTCAAATGATGTATTGTTAAACTCATAGTTATTTTTAGCTGCGGTCATCCTTGTTTATTCCTCATAATGTGGCTGATAACTTGGAGTAGAAGCATCAGCTTTGGCATTTTCATGTTGTCTCTTGTGACTTTATTACTAGTATTATATTCTGTCCTAGTCCTTTTAGCCTGATGTAAGAGAATACCATAGACTGGGTGGCTTGTAAACCACAGAAATTTATTTCTCACAGTTCTGGAGGCTGTGAGATCAAGATCAAGGCGCTGGCAGATTCCAAGTCTGGTGACAGCCTGCTTCCTGGTTCCATAGACCATGGCCGTCTTGTTTTGCTGTGTCCTCATGTGGTTGGGGGAGCAACGGAGCTCCTTGGGCCCTCTTTTTTAATTTTTATTTTTTGGTACGCGGGCCTCTCACTGTTGTGGCCTCTCCAGTTGCGGAGCACAGGCTCACGGGCCCAGCCGCTCCGCGGCATGTGGGACCTTCCCAGACCGGGGCACGAACCCGTGTCCCCTGCATCGGCAGGCGGGCTTTCAACCACTGTTCCACCAGGGAAGCCTGGGGCCTCTTTTTATATCGGCACTAATCTCATTCCTAAGGACTCTGTCCTCATATCCTAATGTTAGCTAGCAAGGGGTCACTGCCTGATTCATATAGTAGCCAGTACTATGGTACAGGCTTTTGAGAAAAGAAAAAGCTTTATTGTGATGTGAGCTGGCAAGGCTCAAATCTGTCTCTAAGATCTAGGGTTTGGTCAAGCTTTTATGAGTTAGCTGGTAGGGTTGGTATGTGGATCTTCCAACTGGAGAGCTTTGGAACCTGGCCATTTATGGTAAAGGGGCTTCAACATCTCATCTTCCTGGACGATGGACCCTTTGCTTCTGAATGGGTTCTGGCGTTCTGGTTCCGGTCGTGTCCCAGTCTTTGGTTCTGTGGAGTGGGGGATAAGCTTTGGTTCCAGGTGTATTTGAGGTCAAAATTTTCTCCTCTGCACATGCTTCAGCTGCATGATTGGTGGTTTTGTTCTGTAGTCTCTTAAAAAACAACTCAGTTATCCTTTTAGAAACAGGATAGGGTCAGTTTGGGCTGGTTACACAATTATCTCCCAGAGGCCCTCCCTCTTAATACCATCACATTGGGGGTAGGATTTCAATACAAATTTGGAGGGGGTGGTGACACAGTCAGACCATAGCATATTTAATCCATGAGTTTTTTTAAAGGAATATTTAAGCCCCTCTCATTTTGTGAAAGTTGGTTTAAAATACAGTCATGTCTCGGTATCTGGTGGGGATTGGTTCCAGGACCCCCATCAGTTCCCAAATACACACATGCTCAAGTCCCTTAGTCAGCTCTCCATATCTGCGGATTCAACCAACCAAGGATCATACATGCAGATGTGGACTGGAGGTATGGAGGGCCCACTGTAGTTGATATAATTTGTAAATCTGGTTTACCATAGACCTATACAATTGTGAATCTGGACAATGTGCTGATTAACGATAACACTGTGAACTCTTCTACAGTGTGGAACTCACAGTCTTCCCACAGGATAGCTTGGGTACCATATGTCATGCATAAATGCCTAACATTCAACCCCACGGGGGTGTCTCTAGTCTCAATTCATGTGTTAAATATTAGTGTTAGTATTGAGCAAGTTTTTCTTATTTTTCCTTACTAAATTTTTTTTGAAGGCCTAATTGGCTTCATTAGGCAATTCATGAATCAACCAGCATCCCGTTAGCAACTAGAAGGGCACTCCAAGGGGTTGTACAAAATGGAAGATTTTTATAGGAAGAAGGGTGGGGCAAGGGAACTATTAGCAAAAGAAGAGAAAGAATTAGTTTTAGAACATATGTATATGTATAACTGATTCACTTTGTTGTAAAGGAGAAACTAACACACTATTGTAAAACAGTTATACTCAAATAAAGATGTTAAAAAAAAAAAAAAAAAAGAATTAGTTTTAGACCAGGACATCTTTTTGAAGTCAAGGGAAGGCAGGGATTTTTTATGTGCAGATTGCTTCTTTTTCCTCTGGGGGCAGGGGTCGGGGTTGGGGGGGGGCAAGTTGGAGGGAGAGGGCCCATGTGACAGATTACCTCATTGGTGCCAACCAGATAATTCTAAACTGGTTGATTAAGATTACATTTCTGGGGAAGAGCATAACTGCAGTTGTCAGGTATTAAGTCTAGGTTTGGTAAAATTATGGGCTTTAGCACAAGTGATGCCATTTTGGGCCTGTGGTTTCCTCTTTAACAGTTCCCTCCCCTTTGATCAGACTCTCAGCTTAACAGAGAGATGTGATTAAAAATTAATGTATTAGTGTCACTCTCAGCTACTGATCCTTGGCATGGCATGAAATTTTTGCTTAATCTCTATGACATCTATGGGTCACAGTTCCAGGTTCATGAATTTTAAGTTGGTCATTCTATTGGTTACTTTTCTGACATTCCAGTCTTAGGGATATCATTTGCTTGGCAGTTGGCTGCTGCAAAATGCATTTAAAATTTTTGAGAGAATACAGTGCCAGGAAGATTATTTTGATTTAACTATGAGCAGGATAATTCCCAGTGTTTGGAGTGCACTTCAGAGCCCTGGTCTGCAAGACCCAAACCAATCAAAGACCCCCTTGAAGGGGGATCTTGGAGTCACCCTTTTAAGCCAAGTGGCTTGCTCAATGGTCTTATGTAACTGAGTTTTAACTTTCCCAGAAATGTCAATACAGGTACAACGGGTGGTGGTGGCCCTAGCACACATACCTTCTTGCTTAGCTAGAAGATAATCAATGGCTATTATATTTTCAAGAACAACTTTGGCCAGAGAGTGTTAGGATCTTTGCTGGGCAGCTAATGCTTTAGCAGCAGTGGATTCTGCAGTACTTTCAAGAGTTAAGGAGAGGCTTCTGATTATATTCTCATTCATATTTACTCCTAACCGGGGAAATATAGCCCTGCCAAAGGAAGCGAACCCTGTATCATGAAAATCCTCCTGGTAGGTTTTTTTTTTTTTTTTTTTTTTAGAACAGTTAGTGGCACAGTTAAATAACCTAAGAGGCATTGCCCAGCTGTGCACCGGTCATCTAAGCATTCATAAGCCCAAGGAGAATGATAATCACAGACAAAGATAAATCCTATCAGGGCACAATTGTCCATTCAAGCCAGGAGTTAAGTTCGATTTTCTTCTAGCCTGAAATAAAGAGTTATTCTAAATCCAAAGATTAATTCCCTTAGCAATGGCCTGGGAGATACAAATGAGGGTATTATCTTTCCAGGCCAATATCAGAATAAAGGAAAGAAAGAAAAAAAGAAAGGGTTTCATGTTTAGCCAGAGTAGGGAGTCTTGATCCGGCATCTTGGGCAGAAGCAGTCTACATCGATATCAGCTACTTCTCTTCCTCATCAGTTTGATTTGTAGGTCTCAATTGTTTATACAGGACCAGGTATCAGGTGGGCCTTTTCCAGCTGTGAGATGTGTACCCAAGGCTCAATACTTTCTAGTTTTGCAGCAGTGTCAGTGTTTAGGAGCAATTGGTAAGTGGGGCTCCAGGGTTGACTTTATTCTTGGTGATTCCCAATCAGAAGTGTGGGAGAAAATGGGAAACATTAGTTTGGTGAATCTAGCCAGATATTTGAGGAAACTAGAAGAATTCAGATCTACTCCAGTTTACAGGTGTATAACAAAAGCTCAAAGACAGTTAACTGGACTAGAATCTAATGTCTACAAAGGTGCAAACATAATTTTTCTCTCCACAATTACTCCCACTTTTCCCCAAAGATAATCATAGTGAAACAAATTTGTTTATATTAAACTAAGCCTGATTTATTTATAAGTACAGCAAGAATAGTGATTGACCATATAATTTCTTTTTAAAAACTGCTTTGCCTGGGACCTTGTAAGCAGGGTTCCAGGTTGATTTTTCCAAGCAGTTCATTGAAGCTGTCTGGTCATGTCTGAGTCTATGCACATCTCTCTCAAATGTGACATTCCATTCAAAGCCTTGGTAATATAGCCCATGTTTCCCCTCAAATTGGATTCTGTATGATTTCTTCCTATGTTTAAATAAATTGTGTAATCTTTTTTTGCTTATGTATATCTCTTTAAGGTAGAGAGGCTTAATATTAAATCTATACCTCATATACGAAGAAATGATTTTATATTAAATTTTTTATTTTACACGTATTTTAATTTTTAGTTTTAAAGATGCACAGCAACTATTCTCTATGGAGTAGATTTATTTGCAAATAAAGTTGAACAAAGTCACAAAGTTGAAATAAGCAGGAGTTACCATCTCAAGGGAGAATTATTCACCTAGGGGGCACTTTCAAGCATGTAGGATGTGTTGATTCCACAGTGACTAAAGGGCAGCTATTGACACTGAGAGGGCAAGGCCAGCAGTATTAACCATCTGCAAGGTTTGGAACAACCTCACTCCAATGAAGAATTGTCCCATCCAAGATGATAGTAGTAACTGTGAAACACAGGGCTAAAGTCATATTTTAGAGTTATCATTTGTTAGGAAGACTCAAAATTAATTCATAGATTATTTTTTCTATATTATAGATTAAAATTAAAGCTCATTTACATATGTTGATATAATGTCAAAGTATGACCGTAAAAGATATTTTCCTTGCATTGGCAAATTGTTTTTGCTCATAAAATTCATTGTAGCATTGAGCAACTACTATTGGTAATTCATTTGGCCAGGTGCTGAGACTATAGAGATAAATAACAGTTTTCTCCCTGTTCACAGGCTAGTAGGAGGAAAGAGTCATATAAATAATTACAATAAAGTATGATAAGTACATCAGAAGAATTAGATTTAATGTAAAGAGGTGGCTCTGAGAAAGGTATCTCTGAGAGGGGTAAGGTTTTAGGGAGAAAGTGATATTGTTAAACTCTCTGAGAGAAAGGACTGCCTGCCTCTTTTCAACTAAAGGTTACGTATTTACAACACATAGCACTGGACCTTAAACTTGGTAGTGTAATCATAGTCAATAAATATTAGTGATTAAACAAGTTGATATCTTAGCAAATTTTTTTTTTTGGCCATGCCATCTTAGCAAAGTTTTGAAGAATTAATTGAAGTATGGCCAGGTAGGCAAAGCGAGAAGGGACAGGCAGACCTAAAGAACTCGGGCATTGGGCTTCCCTGGTGGCGCAGTGGTTGAGAATCTGCCTGCCGATGCAGGGGATATGGGTTCATGCCCCGGTCCGGGAAGATCCCACATGCCACGCAGTGGCTGGGTCCGTGAGCCATGGCCACTGAGCCTGTGCGTCCGGAGCCTGTGCTCCGCAACTGGAGAGGCCACAACAGTGAGAGGCCTGCGTACCACAAAAAAAAAAAAGAATTCGGGCATTGTAGGAAGTGTTAGCAAATAATGTTAGAAGATGAGGCTTAGATAAGCAGTGAAGAAGCTTGCAGGTGATGGGACATCATTAAAGTTATAGGTTTTTTGTTTTTTTAAAATATTTATTTCTTTATTTGGTTGTACCAGGTCTTAGTTGCGGTGGGCGGGCTCCTTAGTTGTGGCATGCGAACTCTTAGTTGCAGCATGCATGTGGGATCTAGCTCCCTGACCAGGGATCAAACCCAGGACCCCTGCATTGGGAGTGCAGAATCCCTTCCACTGTGCCACCAGGGAGGTCCCAAGTTGTGGGGTTTTAAAATTAAGTATTTAGAAAGGGGGAGAGATCTGATTAGATTTAGTTAGATTTAGATTTCAGAAAGATATCTGTCTTAGAACTGTGGAAGATGTAGAGGGAGAAGAGAGAGATGTTATCATTTCTTAGTTGTGATGTAAGACCTTGTAGGATCAAAATGTTACATGAGGGCTTCCCTAGGGCTTCCCTTCCCTGGTGGCACAGTGGTTGCGAGTCCGCCTGCCGAGGCAGGGGACACGGGTTCGTGCCCCGGTCTGGGAAGATCCCACATGCCGCGGAACGGCTGGGCCCGTGAGCCGTGGCCGCTGAGCCTGCGCATCCGGAGCCTGTGCTCCGCAACGGGAGAGGCCACAACAGAGAGAGGCTCGCGTACCGGAAAAAAAAAAAAAAAAAAATTATGTGAAAATCAAGTTTTCATACTTTAATTTATATTATTTAGTTTTAGAGTTTATATTATTCTAGTCTATATCTTGTATTTGATAATTTTAATTTTTCAATACATTTTTCATTATTCTTTATAACTAAGTTTTTTAATGTTCAAAATAACTAATTCATTTATACCAGTGGTGTTTGGATATAGACAAGGAGAATAATTAGTGATCTTGCTTAATTTTTTTTAAGTAAGAAAGTTTTAAGTCTAAAGTTAATAAAGTGGTTCAACTGAAGATTAGTTAACATTTTTAAGGCAGGTTGATAAAAAGCTTCGTAGTAATTCACAAGAAAAATTCTGACTTTTTTGTAGAATTAGGTGATTTGATTACTTCTACTCAGCAGATTTGTATATAGCCTAGCACCTTCCACACAAAAACCCAAACAAACAAAACTATTTGGGTCACAAAATGAAAACACATTTTCCAGAGTCAAGTGATAACTTTTTGTCTTGAGATCCTCTCAAATCCTTTTTTGCTATGCCGGATGTAACTTCTAATCATAATATAATTACCACAGACTCTAGATTGTCAATTAACAGTGAAATGGCGATCTTTTTTTTTTTTTTCAGTACGCGGGCCTCTCACTGTTGTGGCCTCTCCCGTTGCGGAGCACAGGCTCCGGACACACAGGCTCAGCGGCCGTGCCTCACGGGTCCAGCCGGTCTGCGGCATGTGGGATCTTCCCGGACCGGGGCACAAACCCATATCCCCTGCATCGGCAGGAGGACTCTCAACCACTGCGTCACCAGGGAAGCCCGCGATTTTTTTTTTTAATGTGATTTTTAATGTTAAGGCTGGAGCTGTGAAATAATTATATTATTATAAAAACAATAATCTGCATCTTTACCACACATAAAATGACTTATTAATACATTTAAATTCTAAATATTAAATCTGCCTTACTCATACTTAAAATAAAAAGTTTCTTAATGAGCATTGTAAAGGTGACTTTTGCTAAAATATGGAATAAGTAGGCCTGTAAAGAAGAAAGCCATTTATTTAGGTCAATAATGTTAAAAAGATTATTTTTAAGTAAGCATTCAGGCAGCAAGCAGGTCACTGCTACAAGCCTTCTCATAAGAGAGAGAACTGGAAAACTTGAAAGCTGTCTGGCTGGCACCATTTCACATAGGGACAAAGTCCTAGTCATTTAATGAGAGCATCACCATATTATGGCCATAAAGCTAATACATAGGAAATACCTGGTTTTTTATTGCAAAAAAAATATTTGCAATTTTTTTAATGTGTTTGTGGGGGCCAATCCATACTTTTTCTTTGAGGATGGATTCCCTAATTGGAAATTATTGTTGTCTTTCTTGAACACACATTGTTGTTTTTCTTGAACAAACTCCCCGAATAGAAATTTCATATCAGATTCTTTAAATTGGAGCCAGAACTTAGACACTTACTAAAATTTCTGGGTGCAGATCCCAGTACATTTTTATCATGTTTCCTGACAATATTTTATACTTGTTTTACCTACATATAATTTACCTACATCTAATTTAACAGTAAGTTTTTTTAAAAACCCAGTTTTATCAAGTTTTTCAGAAGCATTGAATTTTCATGGAAATACCTTTCTTTTTGCACTGATTGTTTTATGTTGTAATTAACTAAATTATATGAATACAGTATCAGATATTACTAACCTTAATAGGTTTGAGAACAAACAAAATTTCTTAGGCATACAAATCAAATAATGGAAACAAAAATATGATGCCCTACTGGAAAGAGAAATAAATAATTGCCATTAAGATTTTTGCCTTTGAAAAAATTCTTTGTTTCATGGGCCTGGTATTACCCATACTCATCATCAAATCAAACCATCTTTGAAAGGTATCTCAAAGAGATCTGCCCTGAGGTAGTTCCAGGAGGTCAACCCTGGTATACTCACCCTCCTGCTCCCCCATACCCCTGAGGTTTTTATTACATAGACATAACACCTTCTGTTTTCCTATAGTGTCTTCATATTACTCACTTATCTTCCTCCTGCATCATAGTTTTTCCCTTTCTTGGTTATTACCATCAACATGCTAGGAAAAAAAAATCCTCTCTAGACATTTTCATTCCCCTCATTATTGTCCTAATTCTCTATATTTGCTACTTATAATTCTCTCCTACCATTCCTTCTTGATCTGGCTTCAGTCATGCTTTTGCTTCATATCAACGTCACTGAAACTGTTCTTGCCAGTGTCTCTGGTGACCTCTGTAACTTCAGTCAGTTCTCAGTTCTCATCTTTCATGACAAATCTTGTAGCATTTGACACATTTTACCACTCTATCCTCCTTGAAACATTCTTTTTACTTTTCATTCCAGAATTTCATAGTTTGTTTCTTCTCCTAGTTTTCTATTCTCCCTTTTTTTGCTTGTTTCTCTTCATCTCACCATCCATGCTCCAGGCTGCAGTCCTTGCACAACTTCTGTTCTTTCACTGTTATCACTTTATTGGTGAAATAATTCACTCACCTGGATTTGGATAGCATCTAAATGCTAATGACTCCCAAATATGTTTATTTCTTTTTTTAAGAGGGGAATTTTAAAAATTGAGATATAATTGACACATAATGTTATTTTGGCTTGAGGTGTACAACATAATGATTCAGTATTTGTGTATATTGTGAAATGATCACTACAGTGTGTCTGGTTAACATCCATCACCACATATAGTTACAAATTTTTTTTCTTGTAATGAGAACTTTATTCCCTTAGCAACTTTCAAATATACAGTACAATAGTATTAACTATTGTCATCATACTGTACATTACATCCCATGACATTATTTTATATTCAATTCCCTTCACCCATTTCACGCACCACCCCCATCCATTGCCTCTGGCAACCACCAGTCTGTTCTCTGTATCCATGGGTTTGGTTGTTTTTATTGTGTTTTTTTTTTTCCACATATAAGTGAGATCATATGGTATTTAACTTTCTCTGCCTTATTTTAGTTAGCATAATGCCCTCAAGGTCCATACAGTTATCACAGATGGCAGGATTTCCTTCTTTTTTATTGCTGAATAATATTCCACCATATATATACATATATATATGTATGTGTGTATGTATCACATTTTCTTTATTCATTTCTTTATACATTGATGGACACTTGGACACTTAGGTTGTTTCTGTGTCTTGGCTGTTGTAAATATTGCTGCAGTGAACATCAGGGTGCATATATCTTGTCCAGTTAGTGTTTTCATTTTCTTTGGATAAATACCCAGAAGTGGAATTGTTGGATCATATGGCAGTTCTGATTTTAACTTTTTGAGGAACCTCCATACTGTTTTCCATAGTGACTGCACCAATTTACATTACCACTAACAATGCATAGGGATTCCCTTTTCTCCACATTCTTGCCAACACTTTATTATTGTGTGTCTTTTTGATGGTAGCTATTCTAACAGGTTTTTGTTTTGATTTGCAGTTTTCTGATGATTAGTGATTTTCAGCACCTAATCATGTATCCATTGTATGTCTTCTTTGGAAAAATGTCTGTTCAGATCTTCTGCCCATTTTTTATTCACATTGTTTGTTCTTTTGCTTTTGAGTTTTATGAATTCTTTATATGTTTTGAATATTAACCCCTTATCAGATATATGATGTGCAAATATTTTCTCCCATTCAGTATTAATTGCCTTTTTATTTTTTTGGTGGTTTTCTTTCCTGCCTAGAAGCTTTTTAGTTTGATTTAGTCCTACTTGTTTATATTTGTTTTTGTAGCCTTTTCTTTTTGTGTCAAATCCAAAAAGTTATTGCTAAGACCCATGTCAAGGAACTTACTGCTTATCTTTTCTTTTAGGGGTTTTATGGCTTCAGGTCTTACATTCAAGTCTTTAATCCATTTTGAGCTAGTTTTTGTGTATGATGTAAGGTGGTAGTCCAGTTTAATTCTTTTGCATGGCTGTCCAGTTTTACCAGCACCATTTATTTAAGATGCTATTCTTCCCTGGAGAGTGGTCAAGATGGCGGAGTAGAAGGACCCTAAGCTCACCTCCTCTCATGAGCACACCAAAATCACAACAATCTGCAAAACAGCCATCATTGAAAGAGACTGATAGCTACCAGAAAAGATCCTCAGATCCTCTACAGATAAAGACATAAAGACAGAATCACAGCTAGACTGGTTGGAGGGGCGGACTTGTGATATAATCAAATCCCATACCCACCCTGGGTGGGCAACCCACAAACTGGAGAATAATTATATTACAGAGGTTCTCCCACAGAGTGAGAGTTCCAAGTCCCATGTTAGGCTTCCTAGCCTGGCAGTCCGGCACTGGGAAGAGGACCCCCAGAGCATTTGGCTTTGAAGGCCAGTGAGGCTTGATTGCAGGAGCTCCTCACTCTTAAAAGGCACACGCAAAATCTCATGCACCCTGGGACCAAGGGCAAAAGCAGTAATTTGATAGGGGCCTGGGCCAGACCTACCTGCTGGTCTTAGAGCATCTCCTGGGAAGCTGGGAGACAGCAGTAGTTAGGCTGTAGTCCTGGGGACATAGACAGTGGTTGCGAATATATAGGGGAACGTTCATCTGCGTGAGCTCCCCTAGAGGCTGACATTCTGGCACCAAGACCTGGCCCCACCCAGCAGCCTGTAGGCTCCAGTGCTGGTAGGGCTCAGGCC
This sequence comes from Kogia breviceps, assembly GCF_026419965.1. NCBI lineage: Eukaryota > Metazoa > Chordata > Mammalia > Artiodactyla > Physeteridae > Kogia > Kogia breviceps. The sequence goes on along the minus strand of NC_081311.1, from coordinate 129,957,054 downwards.
AAAGAACAAACTGAGCAGGAGCACAGCCCTACCCATCAACAGACAAGCTGCCTAAAGACTTTCTGAGCCCATAGCTGCCTCTAGATACATGCGTTGACATGGCCCTGCCCACCACAGGACCAAGACCCAGCTCCACCCACCAGGCGTCAGGCACAGTTCCCTCCCACCAGGAAGCCTGCACAAGCCTCTAGACCAGCCTCACCCACCAGAGGGCAGACACCAGAAGCAAGAAAACTACAGTCCCACGGCCTGCAGACCGAGTCTGCAGACACAGGCCAGACACCACCCTGGGACCAGCTGGCCTCTGGCCCTTGGGTGATGAGAGGGGAGTGCACTGCTGGGATGCATAGGACATCTCCTACAGAGGGCCACTTCTCCAAGGTCCAAGAAATGTAACCAACCCACCACGCACGTAAAAATACAAATATCAGTTAAGAAAGAATGAGGTGACAGAGGAATATTTTCAGAAGAAGGAACAGAGTGAAATGACAGAAGAAAAATTAAGTGACGTGGAGATAGGCAGTCTACCCAAGAAAGAATATAGAGTAATGATCATAAAGATGATCAAAGAACTCAGGAGGAGAATGAAAGCACAGAGTGAAAAATTAGAAATTTTCAACAAATAATTAGAAAATATAAAGAACATCAGGAAACGTACACAAGCCTCTTAGATAGCCTCATCCAACCGAGGGCAGACAGCAGAAGCAAGAAGAACTACAGTCCTGCAGCCTGTGAACAAAAACCACATTCACAGAAAGATAGACAAAATGAAAAGGCAGAGGGCTATGTACCAGATGAAGGAACAAGATAAAACCCCAGAAAAACAACTAAATGAAGTGGAGATAGGCAACCTTCCAGAAAAAGAATTCAGAATAATGATAGTGAAGATGATCCAGGACCTCGGAAAAAGAATGGAGGCAAAGATCGAGAAGACACAAGAAATGTTTATCAAAGACCTAGAAGAATTAAAGAACAAACAAACAGAGATGAACAATACAATAATTGAAATGAAAACTACACTAGAAGGAATCAATAGCAGAATAACTGAGGCAGAAGAACAGATAAGTGATCTGGAAGACAGAATGATGGAATTCACTGCTGTGGAACAGACTAAAGAAAAAAAGAATGAAAAGAAATGAAGATAGCCTAAGAGACATCTGGGACAACATTAAATGTAACAACATTCACATTATAGGGGTCATAGAAGGAGAAGAGGGAGAGAAAGGACCAGAGAAGATATTTGAAGAGATTATAGTCAAAAACTTCCCTAACATGGTAAAGGAAATAGCCACCCAAGGCCAGGAAGCACAGCGAGTCCCATGCAGGATAAACCCAAGGAGAAACGTGCCGAGACACATAGTAATCAACTTGGGAAAATTAAAGACAAAGAAAAATTATTGAAAGCAGCAAGGGAAAAATGACAAATAACATACAAGGGAACTCCCATAAGGTTAACAGCTGATTTCTCAGCAGAGACTCTACAAGCCAGAAGGGAGAGGCATGATATACTTAAAGTGATGAAAGGGAAGAACCTACAACCAAGATTGCTCTACCTGGCAAGGATCTCATTCAGATTCGAAGGAGAAATCAAAAGCTTTGCAGGCAAGCCAAAGCTAAGAGAATTCAGCACCACCAAGCCAGCTCTACAACAAATGCTAAAGGAACTTCTCTAAGTAGGAAACACAAGAGAAGAAAAGGACCTACAAAAACAAACCCAAAGCAATTAAGAAAATGGTCATAGGAACATACATATTGATAATTACCTTAAACGTGAATGGATTAAATACTCCAACAAAAAGACACAGGCTTGCTGAATGCATACAAAACCAAGACCCATATATATGCTGTCTACAAGAGACCCACTTCAGACCTAGGGACACATACAGACTGAAAGTGAGGGATGGAAAAAGATATTCCATGCAAATAGAAATCAGAAGAAAGCTGGAGTAGCAATACTCATATCAGATAAAATAGACTTTAAAATAAAGAATGTTACAAGAGACAAGGAAGGACACTACATAATGATCAAGGGATCAATCCAGGAAGAAGATATAACAATTATAAATATATATGCACCCAACATAGGAGCACCTCAATACATAAGGCAACTGCTAATAGTGATAAAAGAGGAAATCGACAGTAACACAATGATAGTGGGGGACCTTAACACCTCACTTACACCAATGGACAGATCATCCAAACAGAAAATTAATGAGGAAACACAAGCTTTAAATGACACAATAGACCAGATAGATTTAATTGATATTTATAGGACATTCCATCCAAAAACAGCAGGTTACACTTTCTTCTCAAGTGCGCACGGAATATTCTCCAGGATAGATCACATCTTGGGTCACAAATCAAGCCTCAGTAAATTTAAGACAATTGAAATCGTACCAAACATCTTTTCTGACCACAACGCTATGAGATTAGAAATGAATTACAGGGAAAAAATGTAAAAAACACAAACACATTGGAGGCTAAACAATAGGTTACTAAATAACCAAGACATCACTGAAGACATCAAAGAGGAAATAAAAAAAAAACTAGACACGAATGACAATGAAAACACGATGATCCAAAACCTATGGGATGCAGCAAAAGCAGAAGGAAGCTTATAGCAATATAAGCCTACCTCAAGAAACAAGAAAAATCTCAAATAAATAATCTAACCTTATACCTAAAGGAACTAGAGAAAGAAGAGCAAACAAAACCCAAAGTTAGCAGAAGGAAACACATCATAAAGATCAGAGCAGAAACAAATGAAATAGAAACAAAACAATAGCAAAGATCAATAAAACTAAAAGCTGGTTCTTTGAGAAGATAAATGAAATTGATAAAGCATTAGCCAGACTCATCAAGAAAAAGAGGGAGAGGACTCAAATGAATAAAATTAGAAATGAAAAAGGAGAAGTTACAACAGACACCACAGAAATACAAAGCATCCTAAGAGACTACTACAAGCAATTCTGTGCCATAAAATGGACAACCTGGAAGAAATGAACAAATTCTTAGAAAGGTATAACCTTCCAAGACTGAACCAGGAAGAAATAAAATATGAACAGACCAATCACAAGGAATGAAATTGAAACTGTGACTAAAAATCCTCCAACAAACAAAAGTCCAGGACCAGATGGCTTCACAGGTGTATTCTATTAAACATTTGGAGAAGAGCTAACACCCATCCTTCTCAAACTCTTCCAAAAAATTGCAGAGGAAGGATCACTCCAAAACTCATTCTATGAGGCCACCATCACCCTGCTACCAAAACCAGACAAAGATACTCAAAAAAAGAAAATTACAGACCAATATCACTGATGAATATATATGCAAAAATCCTCAACAAAATACTAGCAAACAGAATTCAACAACACGTTAAAAGGATCATGCACCATGATCAAGTGGGATTTATCCCAGGAATGCAAGGATTCTTCAATATATGCAAATCAATCAATGTGATACACCATATTAACAAACTGAAGAATAAAAACCATATGATCATGTCAATAGATGCAGAAAAAGCTTTTGACAAAATTCAACACCCATTTATGATAAAAACTCTCCAGAAAGTGGGCATAGAGGGAACCTACCTCAACATAATAAAGGCAATATATGACAAACCCACAGCAAACATCATTCTTAATGGTGAAAAACTGAAAGCATTTTCTCTAAGATCAGGAACAGAACAACGATGTCCACTCTCACTGCTATTATTCAACATAGTTTTGGAAGTCCTAGCCACGGCAATCAGAGAAGAAAAACAAATAAAAGGAATACAAATTGGAAAAGAAGTAAAACTGTCACTGTTTGAAAATGACATGATATTATACATAGAGAATTCTAAAGATGCTACCAGAAAACTACTAGAGCTAATCAATGAATTTGGTAAAGTAGCAGGATACAAAATTAATGCAAAGAAATCTCTTGCATTCCTATACACTAATGATGAAAAATCTGAAAGAGAAATTAAGGAAACACTCCCATTACCATTGCAACAAAAAGAATAAAATACCTAGGAAGACAAAAGACCTGTATGCAGAAAACTGTAAGACCCTGATGAAAGAAATTAAAGATGATACCAACAGGTGGAGAGATATACCATGTTCTTGGATTGGAAGAATCAACATTGTGAAAATGACTATACTCCCCAAAGCAATCTACAGATTCAGTGCAATCCCTATGAAATTACCAATGGCATTTTTTATGGAACTAGAACAAAAAATCTTAAAATTTGTATGGAGACACAATAAACCCCAAATAGCCAAAGCAGTCTTGAGGGAACAAAACGGAGTTGGAGGAATCAAACTCCCTGACTTCAGACTATATTACAGAGCTACAGTAATCAAGACAATATGGTACTGGCACAAAAACAGAAACATAGATCAATGGAACAATATAGAAAGCCCAGAGATAAACCCATGCACCTATGGTCAACTAATCTATGACAAAGGAGGCAAGGATATACAATGGAGAAAAGACAGTCTCTTCAATAAGTGGTGCTGGGAAAACAGGATAGCTACACATAAAAGAATGAAAGTAGAACACTCCCTAACACCATACACAAAAATAAACACAAAATGGATTAGAGACCTAAATGTAAGACCGGACACTATAAAAGTCTTAGAGGAAAACCTAGGAAGAACACTCTTTGACATAAATCACAGCAAGATCTTTTTTGATCCACCTCCTAGAGTAATGGAAATAAAAACAAAAATAAACAAATGGGACCTAATGAAACTTCAAAGCTTTTGCAAAACAAAGGAAACTACAAACGAGATGAAAAGACAACCCTCAGAATGGGAGAAAATATTTGCAAATGAATCAACGGACAAAGGATTAATCTCCAAAATATATAAATAGCTCATTCAGCTTAATATTGAAGGAACAGACAACCCAATCCAAAAATGGGCAGAAGACCTAAATAGACATTTCTCCAAAGAAGACATACAGATGGCCAAGAAGCACATGCAAAGCTGCTCAACATCACTAATTATTAGAGAAATGCAAATCAAAACTACAATGAGGTATCACCTCACACCAGTTAGAATGGGCATCATTAGAAAATCTACAAACAACAAATGCTGGAGAGCGTGTGGAGAAAAGAGAACCCTCTTGCACTGTTGGTGGGAATGTAAATTGATACAGCCACTCTGGAGAACAGTATGGAAGGTCCTTAAAAAACTGAAAATAGAATTATCATATGATCCAGCAATCCCACTACTGGACATATACCCAGAGAAAACCATAATTCAAAAAGACACATGCACGCCAATGTTCATTGCAGCACTGTTTACAGTAGCCAGGTCATGGAAGCAACGTAAATGCCCATCGACCGATGAAGTGATAAAGAAGTTGTGCTACATATATACAATGGAATATTACTCAGCCATAAAAAAGAATGAAATTGAGTCATTTGTTGAGATGTGGATGGATCTAGAGACTGTCATACATAGTGAAGTAAGTCAGAAAGAGAAAAACAAATATATATTAATGCATGTATGTGGAACTTAGAAAAATGGTACAGATAAACCGGTTTGCAGGGCAGAATTTGATACACAGATGTAGAGAACAAATGTATGGACACCAAGGGGGGATAACCACGGGGGTGGGGGCGGGGTTGTGATGTGCTGAATTGGGCAATTGGGATTGACATGTATACACTGATGTGTATAAAATTGATGACTAATAAGAACCTGTTGTGTTAAAAAATAAATAAAATTCAAAAAATTCGAAAAAATAAAGAAAATATAAAGAACAACCAAACAGAATTAAAGAATACAGTAACTGAAATGAAAAATATATCAGAAGATATCAATAGTAGAATAAATGAGGATGAAGAACGGATCAGTGAGCTGGAAGACAGAGTAATGGAAGTCATTGACACTGAACAGAAAAAAGAAAAAGAATGAAAAGAAATGAGGACAGTTTAAGAAACCTCTGGGAGATAGTATCAAGCATGCTAATATTCACATTACAGGCGTCCCAGAAGGAGAAGAGAGAGAGAAAAGGCCTTAGACAATATTTGAAGATGTAATACCTGAAAACTTATTTAACCTGGGGAAGGAAACAGTCACCCAGTTTCAGAAAGTGCAGAGAGTCCCATGCAGGATTAACGCATTGAGGAATACACCACAGTAGTCTCAAAAGTGGTGCTGGGGTAACTGGACAACTACATGTAAAAGAATGAAATTAGAACATTCTCTAACACAATATATGAAAGTATACGGAAAATGGATTAAAGACCTAAATGTAAGGCCAAATGCTATAAAACTAGAGGAAAACATGGGCAGAACACTGACATAAATTGCAGCAATATTTTTTTGGATCTATCTCATAGAATAATGGAAATTAAAACAAAAATAAACAAATGGAACTTAAAAGCCTTTGTACAGCAAAGGAAGCCATGAATTAAATGAAAATACAACCTATGGACTGGGAGAAAATATTTGCAAACAATGCTACTGACAAGGGATTAATTTCCAAAATATATGAGCAGGTCATACAGCTTAATATCAAAAAAAAAAAAATTGGTCAGGAGACTTAAGTAAACATTTCCCCAAAGCAGACATACAGATGGCCAACATGCACATGAAAAGATGTTCAATATCACTAATTATTAGAGAAATGCAAATCAAAACTGCAATGAAGTGTCACCTCACAGCAGTCAGAATGGCCATTATTAAAAAGTCTACCAATAATAAATGTTGGAGAGGGTGTGGAGAAAAAGGAACACTCCTACAGTGTTGGTGGGAATATAAATTTGTTGAGCCACTATGGAGAACAGTATGATGGTTCCTTAAAAAACTAAAAATAGAGTTACCAGGACTTCCCTGGTGTCACAGTGGTTAAAAATCTTCCTGCCAATGCAGAGGACATGGGTTCAATCCCTGGTCCAGGAGGATCCCACATGCCACGGAGCAACTAAGCCCGTGCACCACAACTGCTGAGCCTGTGCTCTGTGCTCTGGAGACTGCAAGCCACGACTACTGAGCCCACGTGCCACAACTGCTGAGCCCACGCATCTAGAGCCCAAACTCCTCAACGAGAAGCCACTGCAATGAAAAGCCCATGCACTACAACGAAGAGTAGCCCCTGCTTGCCACAACTGGAGAAAGCCCGCATGCAGCAGCAAAGACCCAATGTAGCCATAAATAATAAATGTTCCTTTAAAAAATTAAAAATAGGGTTACCATATGATCCTGTAATCCCACCCCTGGGCATATATCTGAAGAAAACTCCAATTCGAGAAGATACATGCACCTCAGTGTTCATAGCAGCACTATTTACAATAGCCAAGACATGGAAGCAACCTAAATGTCCATTAACAGATGAATTGATAAAGAAGATGTGATGTCTATATACAATGGAATATTGCTCAGCCATAAAAAAGAATGAAATAATGCCATTTGTAGCAACATGGATGGACCTAGAGGTTATCATATTAATTGAAATAAGTCAGAGAAAGACAAATATCGTATGATATCACTTATTTGTGGAATCTAAAAAAATGATACAAATGAACTTATTTATGAAAGAGAAACTGACTCACAGAGACAGAAAACAAACTTCTGGTTACTAAAGGGGAAAGGGGAGGGATAAATTAGGGGCTTGGGATTAACATATAAACACTACTATGTTTGTTTAAACAACAAGGACCTACTGTATAGCACAGGGAACTATACTCAATATCTTGTGTTAACCTATAATGGAAAAGAATCCTAAAAAGAATATATATATAACTGAATCACTTTCCTGTACACTTAAAACTAATATAACATTGTAAGTTAACTATAGTTCAATTTAACAAAAGAAGATGTAGGACATCATGGGGGAAAAATATGCTATCCTTTCCACAATGTGTATTCTTGGCTCCTCTGTTTAATTAATTGACCATATATGGATGGATTTATTTCTGGGCTTTCTCTTCTGTTCCAGGATCTATGTGTCTGTTCTTATCCCAATACCACACTCTATTGATTACTATAGCTTTGTAATAGTGTTTGGAAACGTGATGACTTCAGCTTTGTTCTTTTTTCCTCAAGATTCCTTTGGCTATTTGAGGTCTTTTGTAGTTCCATACAAATTTTAGGACTGTTTGTTCTATTTCTGTGAAAAATGCCATTGGAATTTTGATAGGTGTTGCATTGAATCTGTAGATTGCTTTGGGTAGTATGGACATTTTAACAATATTAATTCTTCTAATCCATGTGTATGGACTGTCTTTTCATTTTTTTGTGTCTTCAGTGTATTATAGTTTTCAGTGTACAGATCTTTCACTTCCTTGGTTAACTTATACCTAGGTATTTTATTCTTTTTGATGTGATTGTAATGGGGCTTTTTTTTTAAATTGAAGTGTAGTTGATTCACAATGTTGTGTTAATTTCTGCTGTACAGCATAGTGATTCAGTTATACATATATATTCTTTTCCATTATGGTTTATCACAGGACATTGAATATAGTTCTCTGTGTTATATAGTAGGATCTTGTTGTTTTCTTTATTTCTCTTTCTGATAGTTCATTTTTAGTGTATAGAAACAACAGATTTTTGTATATTGATTTTATATCCTGCAGCTTTACTGAATTCATTTTTTAATTGTGACAGTTTTTTGGTAGAATCTTTAGGTTTAAAGATTCTATATATAATATCATGTCATCTGCAAATAGAGACAGTTTTACTCCTTTCTTTCTGATTTTGATGCCTCTTATTTCTCTTTCTTGTCTAACAGCTTTGGGTAGAGCTTCCAATACTATGTTGAATAAAAGTGGTGAGAGTGGGCATTCTTGTCTTTTGTCTTGTTCCTGATCTTAGAGGAAAAGCGTTCAGGTTTTCACCATTGAGTATTTGCTGTGGGATAGTCATATATGGCCTTTATTATGTTGAGGTATATTCCTTCCATACCCATTTTGATGAGAGTTTTTATCATAAATGGATGTAGAATTTTGTCAGATGCTTTTCTACATCTATTGAGATGATATGATTTTTATCCTTCATTTTGTTATTGTTGTGTTTTACATTAATTGATTTCTGGATGTCGAGCCATACTTGTATCCCAGGGATAAGTCCTACTTGATCATGATGTATGATCCCTTTCATGCATTTTTATAATACAAAATATAATACTTTGTTCAGGAATTTTTCATCTATGTTCATCAGATTTAATAGGTCAGTAAATTTCTTGCAGTGTCTTTGTGTGATTTTAGAATCAGGGTAATGCTGGCCTCAATATGAGTGTGTTTCCTCCTCTTACATTTTTTGGAAGGGTTTTGAAAAGGACCTCTTTTTAAAATGAAGTAATTAAAAGTTGAAATTTTTTTTCTTCAACTCAGATTCTCATAGCTAACTGTCTTCTTGATATCCATACTTGCATGTTTAGTAGGCATCTCAAATTTAACAGTCTCAATGTTAATGTTGGAGAACTGATACTACCCAACTTGAAGACATACTGTAGGGCTGCCAGTAATCAAGACAGTGTGGTATGGGCAAAACAATAGACAAATAGCTGAATTGAACAAAATGGAAAACCCAGAAATAGATTCACATAGGCAACTGATCTTTGACAAAGGGGCAAAGACAGTAATACAGTGGAGCAAGATAGTCTTTCCAACAGTTGGTGCTGTGATATCTGGACATCCACGTGCAAAAATTAATTTTGACACAGACCTTAGAACCTTTACAAAAATTAATGTAAAATGAATCACAAACCTAAATGTAAAAGGCAAAACTATAAAACTCCAGAGGATAACATAGGAAAAAGCCTAGATGACCTTTGGTATGGATGCCTTTTTAGATATAACACCAAAACCATGATTCATGAAAGAAATTATTGATACTCTGGATTTTATTAAAATTAAAAACTGTTCTATGAAAGACACGAGAATGAGAAGATAAGGCACAGAGTGGGAGAAAATATTTGCAAAACACATCTGATAAAGGACTGTTATCTAAAACATATAAATAACTCTTAAAACTCAACAATATGACAGTAAACAATCTAATTTAAAAGTGGGCCAAAGATCTTAACAGATAATTCACCAAGGAAACACTGATGGCATATAAACACATGAAAAGATGCTCTGCATCATATGTCATCAGGGAAATGCAAATTGAAATGAGATACCACTATACACCTATTAGAATGGACAAAATTCAAAACATGACAATACAATTCTGGTAAGAATGTGGAGCAACAGGAACACTCACTATCTTTCTTTTTTCTTTTCGTTTTGATGGTGGGACTGCAACACAGTGCAGCCACTTTGGAAGACAGTTTGGCCGTTTCTTACAAAACTTAGCATATTCTTACGATAGGATCCAGCAATCGCTCTCCTTGGTATTTACTCAAATTAGTTGAAAACTTTTGTCCACACAAAAACCTGCAGTTTCATTCATGATTGCCAAAACCTGGAAGCAACCACGATGTCCTTTAGTAGATGAATGGACAAATAAAATGTGGTAACTCCAGACAATGGAGTACTATTCTGTGCTATAGAGAAATGAGTTATCAAGCCATGAACGGACATAGAGGAACTTTAAATGCCTATTACTAAGTCAAAGAAGGCAATCTGAAAAGGCTACAGACTGTATAATTCCAGCTATATGACATACTGGAAAAGGCAAAACTGGAGACAGTAAAAAGATCAGTGTTTGCCAGAGGCTGCGGGGGGAGAGAGAGATGAATAGGCAGAGCAAAGAGGTTTTTTAGGGCAATGAAACTACTCTGTATGATGTTATAATGGTGGATATATGTCATTATACATTTGTCCAAACCCGTAGAATGTACATACAACACCAAGAGTGAACCGTAATGCAAACTGTGGACTTTGTATGATAATGATGTATTAATGTAGATTCATCTTTGTAACAAATATACAATTCTGGATGTTGATAATGGGTATGCATGTGTCAGGGCGAGGGGTATATGAGAAATCTCTGTACCTTCCTCTCAGTTTTGCTGTGAACCTAAAACTCCTCTAAAAAATAAAGTCTACAAAAACCAACTAACCAACCAACCCCTATGAGTCCTTGCAGTAACCTGTAAGACCTTGCATGATCTTACTTACCACCCGTTACCTCTTTCACATCATTTCTTGCTACATTTCCTCTAGTTTACTCTAGGCCAGCTACACTAGCTTCCTTATTGTTTCTTCTATATATATAAGATACACTCTTGTCTTAAGACGTTTGTATTCCCTATTTCTTCAAATAACCTTATGGCTTGTTCTCATCTCTTTCAAACCGTTGCTCAAAGGGATCCTTTCACATGACTCTTTCCTTTAATACCCTAACCAAAATTGGAAACCTTCCACCCTGCACTTAGTCTCTATCCCTTTTTCCACTGTTTTTTCTTATGGCACTTATGGCCTTCAAATCTTTCTATTGTAGATTTTCTCCAGAAGAAGGCAAGAATTACTTTTTGTTTCGGTTCACTAGCGAATAGCATCTAGACAGCACTTGGAACATAGTAGGCACTGAATACATTTTTTTGTGGAATAAATGAATCTCGTGTTATTGTAATTGATTTACTTGTCTCTATTTCATTTGACTATAAGCTTGATAGTCAAGTGCTGCAACTTCTGTTTCTTCAGGGTTTAGCACACATGGCTGCATACATTTGTTCAATTTATCAAAAAGTATACTTCTCATTTTACACAAATATAATCATAACAAAATTACACATTGGAATTTTTTCACTTATGTTAAGTATTTTTTTTAGTTGCTATGGATTCTACATAGTTATACATATCATTTTGTTGAATTAACTCTCACAATTCTTATGAAACCATGTAGGGAATTAATAAAACATGTAACACTGAAAAATTCTCTTGGGTTGTTGTTTATCCTTTACTTAGCTAAAGGATAGGAGCATTATTGTTAGGAGCATTTAAGTTTTTTACAGCTTGTATTTATTACAGATAAGGTCTAAGTGAATATTTCAGGACGCCTTTAATTCAGTAACCTGGAGGTACACCATGGTATTAAAAAATGCATGAAATTTCACATTTATAAAAGAACCAGTATATTTCTGTTGTGAAAATATTCACTTTAAATAGTATGAACTGCCATAGTGCATTTATATGTTTTTCTTGGCTACTTGTTTTTATTACAGAAAGATATACTTTTATTTGGAAAAACTCAAATCTATCAGTTTATAAAGTAAATGTATCGCCTTTGGCCCTGCCAATTGCCGTTTCCAGAATCACTCTTAAAGATGTTCGTTATGGGGCTTCCCTTGTGGCGCAGTGGTTGAGAGTCCACCTGCCGATGCAGGGGACACAGGTTCATGCCCCGGTCTGGGAAGATCCCACATGCCATGGAGTGGCTGGGCCCGTGAGGCATGGCCACTGAGCCTGCGCATCCGGAGCCTGTGCTCCCCAATGGGAGAGGCCACAACAATGAGAGGCCCGCGTACCACACACACACACAAAAAAAGATGTTCGTTATGTATCCTTTTAGACCTTTTTATATACGTACGACTACATATAAATATATGTATATATACAGTCGGCACTCCATATCCATGGGTTCCGTATCCATGGATTCAACCAACCACAGACTGAAAATATTCAGGGAAAAGAAATTCTAAAAAGTTCAAAAAGCAAAACTTGAATTTGCTGAGCTAGCAACTATTTACATAGCTTTTTTTTTTTTTTTTTTTTTTTGCAGTACACGGGCCTCTCACTGCTGTGGCCTCTCCCGTTGCGGAGCGCAGGCTCAGTGGCCATGGCTCACGGGCCCAGCCGCTCCATGGCATGTGGGATCCTCCAAGACCAGGACACGAACCCGTGTCCCCTGCATTGGCAGGCAGACTCTCAACCACTGTGCCACCAGGGAAGCCCTACATAGCATTTTAAAAATAATTAATTCATATGGCTGCATCGAATTTTAGTTGCGGCACACAGGATCTTCGCTGCAGTACGCAGGCTTCTCTCTAGCTGCAGTGCGCAAGCTCCAGAGCATGTGGGCTCAGTAGTTATGGAGCGTGGGCTCTCTAGTTGTGGCGCGAGGCCTCCAGAGTGTGTGGGCTCAGTAGTTGCGGTGCACGGGCTTAGTTGCCCTACAGCATGTGGGATCTTATTTCCCCAACCAGAGATCAAACCCACGCCCCCTGCATTGGAAGGCAGATTCTTAACCATTGGACCACCAGGGAAGTCCCTACATAATATTTACATTGTATTTACTACTATTTACATAGCATTTACTTTGTATTAGGTATTATAAGTAATCTGGAGATGATTTAAAGTATACTGGAGGATGTGCATAGGTTAGCAAATACCTTGCCATTTTATATAAAGGACTTGAGCCTTTTCAGATTTTGGTATCCTTGGGGGTCCCTGTGGATACAAAAGGACAAGTGTATACACAAAAACTAAATTAAATTTTTTTTTAAAAAGCTAGTTAATATCTGTATTTTTCTGTAGTTTATCTCTTCTAACTTGTGTCACAGAGATCTGCCATGTCAATGTATAAAATATATTCTTTGTAAAGATTACACAATGAAGTATAATTTTATAATTTCTTTATTGACAGACATATAGTTTATATCTAACAGTAGGTTATACAAAGTTAAATATTTTCTTTTCTGCAGTACAGTGTGTATGAATCTCCAAAGAGCATAAATTATGTGCAATTTCCTGAACTTATTTCACCAATATTTTCATGAAGCATGTAATTCTTTCAAAGAGCTGTCATAGCTCTGATGCTCTATTAAATGTATTTGGAGCTCTGGTCAATCTTCTTATTTTACCTGTGAGAAAATTGAGACTGAGGTAATGGAAAATTGAAACCATACCCTCGGTTTCTTGATACTTGTTCCATGTTGTTCCTTTTGCTTTGAATTTAATCGTCATTTACTGCTTTTTCCTGAATTCGAATAGGAAAGTTAAACACTGGAATTTTTTATAAGGGAAAAAAGAGATTTCATGTGTTGATACTACGGGAAGTTAACATTTGTGAGTCTGTAGGTTTTTCTTGATGTCAGTATGCTATGTCTTGGTAGGCAACTAGTGGCAAGTGAAAAAAAGTTAGGATTCAAGCAGGTTTCTCTTTGGAGAATGATAATGCAGTGTACTGCAGAAAAGAAAATATATAACTTTCTATAAGCCACCCTTTCTCATAATTAGAGACAAATAAAGGAATTATTAAAAATTATACAACTTTCCTTAAATCATTTAAGTCCTGTGACATAAATGAACTACTAGTTCCTTTCTTATGTTGAATAATTCTTTTAGTTACTTTAAGAGTAAAAGCTACTTGAAAAGTAGTATTAAGTTTGAATGTGCCTAGTAAATTTCTTAGTTATTTCTTTTGCCTTTGTCTTCATCATTCAAGTTCCTAGTTTTAATTATTGTAGTGTATAGGAAGACTCTAGTCAATCTAGATTAATTCTAAGTATGTTTTAAAATAGAGATACTGTTGATCTTAATTGATCTTACTTTTGCATTTCTCTGAGCTGTGAGGTTCCTTCCCTTTCTGTGGACATACTCTTTTTATAATGATTTTTAAAAATATTTTATTTATTTATTTACATTATTTTTTGGGGGCTGCATCAGGTCTTAGTTGCGGCATGCAGGATCTTTGTTGCGGCATGTGGGATCTTTCGTCACAACAAGTGTCTTCTTCACTGCAGTATACGGGCTTCTCTCTAGTTGTGGTGTGCAGGTTTTCTCTCTCTAATTGTGCTGCTCGGGCTCCAGAGCATGTGGGCTCTGTAGTTTGTGGCACGCAGGGTCTCTCATTGAGTCTCACAAGCTCAATAATTGTGGTACACAGGCTTAGTTGCCCCGTGGCATGTGGGATCTTAGTTCCCCGACCAGGGATTGAACCCTCATCCCCTGCATTTGGAAGATGATTCTTTTTTTTTTTTGAAATTTTATTCATTTTTTAATACAGCAGGTTCTTATTAGTTATCCATTTTATACGTATTAGTGTGTGTATGTCAATCCCAATCTCCCAATTAATCCCACCACCACTGCGACCCTCCCAACTTTCCCCGCTTGGTGTCCATATGTTTCTTCTGTACATATGTGTCTCAATTTCTGCCCTGCAAACCAGTTCATCTGTACCATTTTTCTGGGTTCCACATATATACGTTAATATACGATATTTGTTTTTCTCTTTCTGACTTACTTTACTCTGTATGACAGTCTCTAGATCCATACATGTCTCTACAAATGACTCAATTCCGTTCCTTTTTATGGCTGAGTAATATTCCATTGTATATATGTGCCACATCTTCTTTATCCATTCATCTGTTGATGGGCATGTAGGTTGCTTCCATGTCCTGGCTATTGTAAATAGTGCTGCAATGAACATTGGGGTGTATGTGTCTTTCTGAATTATGGTTTTCTCTGGGTATATGCCCAGTAGTGGGATTGCTGGGTCGTATGGTACTTCTATTTTTGGTTTTTTTAAGGAACCTCCATATGGTTCTCCATAGTGGCTGTATCAATTTACATTACCACCAACAGTGCAAGAGGGTTCCCTTTCCTCCACACCCTCTCCAGCATTTGTTGTCTGTAGATTTTCTGATGATGCCCATTCTAACTGGTGTGAGGTGATACCTCATTGTAGTTTTGATTTACATTTCTCTAATAATTTGTGATGTTGAGCAGCTTTGCATGTGCTTCTTGGCCATCTGTATGTCTTCTTTGGAGAAATGTCTGTTTAGGTCTTCTGGCCATTTTTTGATTGGGTTGTTTGTTTTTTTTTAATACTGAGCTGCACGAACTGTTTTTGTGTTTTGGAGATTAATCCTTTGTCCATTGATTCGTTTGCAAATATTTTCTCCCATTCTGAGGGTTGTCTTTTTGTCTTGTTTATGGTTTCCTTTGCTTTGCAAAAGCTTTGAAGTTTCATTAGGTCCCATTTGTTTATTTTTGTTTTTATTTCCATTTCTCTAGGAGGTGGGTCAAAAAGGATCTTGCTGTGATTTATGTCAAAGAGTGTTCTTCCTATGTTTTCCTCTAAGTGTTTTATAGTGTCCGGTCTTACATTTAGGTCTCTATTCCATTTTGAGTTTATTTTTGTGTATGGTGTTAGGTAGTGTTCTAATTTCATTCTTTAACATGTAGCTGTCCAGTTTTCCCAGCACCACTTATTGAAGGGACTGTCTTTTCTCCATTGTATATCCTTGCCTCGTTTGTCATAGATTAGTTGACCATAGGTGCATGGGTTTATCTCTGGGCTTTCTATATTGTTCCATTGATCTATATTTCTGTTTTTGTGCCAGTACCATATTGTCTTGATTACTGTAACTTTGTAATATAGTCTGAAGTCAGGGAGTCTGATTCCTTCAGCTCTTTTTTTTCCCTCAAGACTGCTTTGGCTATTCAGGGTCTTTTGTGTCTCCATACAAATTTTAAGATTTTTTGTTCTAGTTCTGTACAAAATGCCATTGGTAATTTGATAGAACTTGCACTGAATCTGTAGATTGCTTTGGGTAGTAGAGTCATTTTCACAATATTGATTCTTCCAATCCAAGAACATGGTATTTCTCTCCATCTGTTAGTATCATCTTTAATTTCTTTCATCAGGGTCTTATAATTTTCTGCATACAGGTCTTTTGTCTCCCTAGGTAGGTTTATTCCTAGGTATATTATTCTTTTTGCTGCAGTTGTAAATGGGAGTGTTTCCTTAATTTCTCTTTCAGATTTTTCATCATTAGTGTATAGGAATGCAAGAGATTTCTGTGCATTATATTTGTATCCTGCAACTTTACCAAATTCACTGATTAGCTCTAATAGTTTTCTGGTTGCATCTTTAGGATTCTCTATGTATAATATCATGTCATTTTCAAACAGTGACAGTTTTACTTCTTCTTTTCCAATTTGTATTCCTTTTATTTGTTTTTCTTCTCTGATTGCCATGACTAGGACTTCCAAAACTATGTTGAATAATAGTGGTGAGAGTGGACATCCTTGTTTTGTTCCTGATCTTAGAGGAAATGCTTTCAGTTTTTCACCATTGAGAATGATGTTTGCTGTGGGTTTGTCATATATTGCCTTTATTATGTTGAGGTAGGTTCCCTCTATGCCCACTTTCTGGAGAGTTTTTATCATAAACAGGTGTTGAATGTTGTCAAAAGCTTTTTCAGCATCTATTGAGATGATCATGTGGTTTTCATTCTTCAATTTGTTAATATGGTGTATCACATTGATTGATTTGTATATATTGAAGAATCCTTGCATCCCTGGGATAAATCCCACTTGATCATGGTGCATGATCCTTTTCAGGTGTTGTTGGATTCTGTTTGCTAGTATTTTGTTGAGGATTTTTGCATCTGTATTCATCAGTGATATTGGTCTGTAATTTTCTTTTTTGTAGTATTTTTGTCTGGTTTTGGTGTCAGGGTGAATAGGTTTGGGAGTGTTTGGAAGATGAATCTTTACCAGTGGACCACCAGGGAAGTCCCATGTGGATATACTCTTAATTTGTTTAACCAATCACATTGGCTAAACAAGGAAATGTAAGTTTCTTGCTTTTCACTGTCAGAGATGTTGCTGTGAGAAATGCTTGTGTGTGTGTGTGTGTGTGTGTGTGTGTGTGTGTGTGAGAGAGAGAGAGAGAGAGGGATTATTTCCTTAAGATGAAGTAGAATTATTGGATCAGAGTGCATACATTAAATTTTATCTACTTAGGCAGATTTCTTTGTAGAAAAGTTGTGCCAATTTATATTTCCATTAAGTGTCTGTGAGTTTCCATTTTCCCATCCTTTTAATCCTTACCAATCTAATAAGGAAAAAATTATATATCATTTAAATGTGTGTGTATTAGAACATTAGATGTAAATCATAGTGTCAGTTTTCTCTGGTATTTAGATTTTCTCTGGAATTTCCTGCCTGTGTATTTTGTCCACTTTTCTTTTAGGTAGATGTCCTATTTTAGTTATTCATAAGAATGAAAATTTTAGCACATATGTTGTAAATATATTTTTCACAGTTGGTTTACATTTTAACTTTGTATAATTAACTGTATAAATTTAATTGTATACATGTTCCTTATGAAACATTTTCATTTCATAAGTACTAAGATTTTTTTCCCTTTACATTTTATAGCTTTGATGTTAAAATATATGCTAACCTGCTATAACAAAGAGAATGAAACTGCTAAATAAGATAAAACTTTCTTTTACACATAATAGCCTAGAGGGGAGTGGTTGAGGAATGGCTTTTTCATCCCTGCCATGTGAATTCCATTTGAGAGTCCAAGGTGACTGTACTAATTGTTGCTTTGCTTTCTCCCAGCATCAGAGAGGGAGACAGAAGTGGAAGGTGGGCCTCTTTTAAGAATATAACTTGGAAGTTGCACAAATAACTTTGTTCATATCAAGTTGTTCAGAACTGAGTCACAAGACTACAAGAAAGCATTGGGGAATGAAACTGAAAGCTGATAGTAAAATGCCCAGCTGAAATTTTGGTTTTTGTGTGGTGTTGGGGGGAATAGAGTTTGGTCACTAAGCTAAAAAGGAGAGAATGGACATTGAGGAGATAAAGAGTAGTCTGTGACACAGGTGCTGTGCTTACTTAGCAGGAGGTCATTCTTTGTGCTAAAGTGATTCTGCTGATATTTTTAAATGTTTTCCTTTTAGTCTGATTTGGAAATCTAGAATTGTGTGTTATGGATTCAGTCTAATTTTTCTCTTAAATTTCTAGTCAGTTGTTCCAACACTATTTATTGAATACTTATCCCTGTTTTCACTAATTAGAAATACCTCTTAAAAAATATATACTAAACTCACAGGTGGGACTTCCCTAGAGG
This sequence comes from Kogia breviceps, assembly GCF_026419965.1. NCBI lineage: Eukaryota > Metazoa > Chordata > Mammalia > Artiodactyla > Physeteridae > Kogia > Kogia breviceps. Next base: position 129,938,296 of record NC_081311.1, on the reverse strand, counting down.
TCCAGTGGTTAAGATTCTGTGCTCCCAATGCAGGGGGCGCGGGTTCGATCCCTGGTCGGGGAACTAGGATCCCGCATGCTTGCAGTGCGGCCATAAATAAATAAATAAATTCACAGGATTGTTTTTGTATTCTTTGTATTGATTTTGCATCTTCTTATTTCTTCCTCAGTACCTCACTTTTAATAGCTAGCTGTATAAGTTTTGATATTTCTTAGGGCAGACCTCTAATCTTTGCTCATTTACTTAAGAATTCTTCTGTTAGTTATTTTTTTCATGTATATTTTGACAATTTTTGTCAAGTTCCAGAAAATAACCCTTCGAGTTTTGATTGGGGTTGGATTAAATTTACAAATTTTGATTTATTCTGTTGTTTCATTTTATAATTTATAGAGACAATTTTTCTTGATTTTCCCAGGAATAGAGTGTTTGTTCATTTTTGTTTCCTGATATATATCTTTTTCATTAATCTTTCACATACTGTGTTTATTTCATGCATTTTAATGACCAAATTTTTGTTCACCTTCCTTTTTTTCTGGTTAAGTCATCTTCATATAAGGGCAGATTTATATAGACCTATTATTTACTTAAGAATAGGTAAGGTTCTTGATTTCCTTCCCTGTTTATCTGGATACTGTTTTGTATCCAGAGGGCTTTGATAATGTAGCTTTAGGCAGTCATTTAGTTCCTCATTCTGTAGCCTGAGAGGGTTAAGGAGGAAATTTAACCTTTGACTTTGTTGATTTTTTTTTTTTTTCTTTGAAACCCTTACATTCACATTTAGGCTCATACCTTTGAGAAATTGACTTCCCAGGCTCCAATTCTGTTTTCACTCCCACTTTAGAGTGCCCACTTGGTAAGAAGATAGTTTGAAAATTTATCCCGCTGCCTAAAAGCTTTCTATGTGGTGAGACTATATCCATCCATGCTCTCATCCCTACCAAGTGAAGCCTATATTGCTGTTATTCTACAGCTGTGAAAAAACTCCAAGAATATTGGTATCGATCTTTCCTATAGTGTTTCTTCTTATATATTGCCAACTTGAGAGATTCTCCCTCCAACCACACCCCGTGATCAGAGCGAGCCCTAACCAGTCTTTGGAGTCTGGGTCAGAGGTAAACTATGAGGACTGGCTGTGCTTATTCTCTTTCAGCTGTGCTTCTGCAACAGTGATACTTTTGATCAATGGCAAGGGAAAACATATCCCAGTATGGTGGACCAGCCTTTTTCCATGACTCTCTTCTGTCTTCATTCCTTGTTCCTAAACTCATTTGATCCTTTATTTGCTTGGTTTTGGGTTATAATTACAATGATTCAGGTTAAAACTTTCTCACTGAAGAGCTTATCATGAAAGAGAACTAATGTATTTTGCACCATTATTTACTGTTTGCTCTCCTGTTGGTTCTTCTATACATGCCCCAAACAAAAGCTTTTAAAATCACTGTCTGATTCAGTGTTTTTAGTGTAGTAGAAATTTTGGAAGTAGAACATGTTTGCTTTTTGCTGACCAGCACAAAATGAAGTGCCAAGGTGCCTGTGGTTCTATGAGGTATCTAGCAGATATTATGAGATAATCTTGATGGTTTAGATCTAGTAGGATAGTGACAGTATCCTGCTTTTGGTTCTGCATAGCCATTTTTTAATATTTCCCTTCACCTATTCCTGTCACATGACCAAGAGAAGTCCTTCCAGTTGTTTAGGTTTGGAGCACATTGGTGTTTAAGTCCTGTGATCTGCCACTTTACTGTCTGTATAATTTTGTTAAATCACTGATCTATCTCAGCTTCAGTTGCCTTTCCTTCAGTGATGCTTGCTCTATATACCTCATTAATATATTAAGAAATAATACAAAAATATATGTAAAGTATTTTCATAAATTATAAAATTTTATTCAGATAGATAAGATTGGAGCTAGGACACTATAAAGCAATTACAGGAGGCAGATTTGGAGTTCTATCAGAAGATTCTTTACTACTTGTATCTTTTCTATAATTAAATCAGGGCATTAAGCCCTTCCTTGAATACAAAGTCTCACTCACCTTTTTGTAATGTAAATTGTTCATAGAGCTTATCTAGTGATGACATAAAGCAAAAACCAAGGATGGTGTGTAATGTGAGAAAGCAACACTGTCCAGCAGTCTATGTATGGTAGTGGCACAAATACCTTAATATTGTGGGAATGAATTTTTGTCTGAATATATAACTTGTAATTTACTAAGGCTCAGATTTTGTAGAAAATTAACAGAAGTAGATGGGAAAAAGTACTCTAATCTATTTTGCTCTTGTGTTCATGTTTTGTGTCAACCATATTACCATACTTCCTTCTCATCATTATAAACTGAGACTAAATGAATAATAATAAATAAGATAAAACTTACAATTGAAGGGAAAAGTAAGATTAAAAAATAATGAAAGAAAAAACAAAAAGACTACTGAAAAATTAAAACAAAGAAGCAGGAAAGAAGAAAATGAACCAAAAGTAAGATAAAATAATTTTATATAGATAGGATAAAAATAAAGCACTTATGGAGTCTTGTAAGGATCAGACACAGAAGTTGACATTTTATTCATTCTGGTGTTATTGAATTATATTTGTCAATTACCACATTGGCTGAGTCAACAGAAAACTGATTCATTTTGATCCATGAAGTGTTAGTCAATAAGAACTGATTTCAGCGATGCAAAAAATGTTTTTTCAACATTCATAACATTATGAACAAACATAGCTCGAGGTAATTTCCCACAAGTACTGAATCTTAAAATTACTGACCAACATGCACAATGTCCTGATGCAAATGACCCCATTATATTTGCCCAGTTTCATGAAAGGCACAGATCTGACATCATTCACAATTAAGAGTGATAAATTGATAGTGCTTTGAAATTACATGTATTTTTAAAAAATTACTTTCGTAAGAGCTATATGTTAATAATTCCCTGTATTCTTTAGTGTTGTGAATTAGAATTCCATTTGTAGCTTGTACCTAATTAAGCACAATTTTTAACTCTGTGTATAATTTCAAACTGCAGAAAAGTTGCAAGAATATAAATCCTGGAGAACACCCAACATAGCCTTGATCCGTTTTTCCAAATTCACCTACTTTTGCTGTTGTTCTGTACCATTGGAGAGTAATGGCCCTTTACCCCTAATGCTTCAGTGTTTAATACTTAAGAATAAGGGTAAAGTTATAACCTACTGTGCACATTTCTGTTTACTAGAAGGAATATTATCCTTTGCATTTATCTTCCATTCAATATGGAATCCATTCTAGGATGAAGTTTTGCAATTGATTGTTATTTCTCTTTGGTTTCCTTTAAGCTATAACTTCTCTACAGCTTTTCTTTATCATCTTTAACATTGACGTGTTTGAAGAAAATATCCCCCCTCACTTTCTTTTCAATTGAGTGCTCCTAATTTGGGGTTGTCTGATGTCTTCTCATGGTTAGATTTAGGTTGCACATTTCCAGGCCAGAATACCACAGAATACTTGCACTGTCACTGACCACCTTAATGTTCTGTTCATTGCAGTTAACTCATTGAACTTTCTTTTTGCTTAGCCCTTTTACTCTAGTTGTACCACACACAATCAGGTTGTTACTTAAGAGTGCTCTTAAAAGAACACATGGTATGTGGCTGACAGGGTCTTGGTGCTCTGACTGGGTGTCAGGCCTGTGCCTCTGAGGTGGGAGAGCCGAGTTCAGGACATTGGTCCACCAGACACCTCTCAGCTCCACTCAAGGACCACCAAACTACAGTGCTGGACACCGTATGCCAAACAACTAGCAAGACAGGAACACAACGCCACCCTTTAGCGGAGAGGCTGTCTAAAATCATACTAAGTTCACAGACACCCCAAAACACACCACTGGACACAGTCCTGCCCACCAGAAAGACAAGATCCAGCCTCATCCGCCAGAACGGAGGCACCAGTCCCCTCAACCAGAAAGCCTACACAACCCACTGAACCAACCTTAGACACTTGGGGCAGACACCAAAAGCAACGGGAACTACGAACCTGTAGCCTGCGAAAAGGAGACCCCAAACACAGTAAGTTAAGCAACATGAGAAGACAGAGAAACACACAGTACATGAAGGAGCAAGGTAAAAACCCACCAGACCAAACAAATGAAGAGGAAATAGGCAGTCTACCTGAAAAAGAATTCAGAGTAATGATAGAAAAGATGATCCAAAATCTTGGAAATAGAATGGAGAAAATACAAGAAACGTTTAACAAGGACCTACAAGAACTAAAGAGCAAAGAAGCAATGATGAACAACACAATAAATGAAACGAAAAGTTCTCTAGAAGGAATCAATAGCAGAATAATTGAGGCAGAAAAACGGATAAGTGACCTGGAAGATAAAATAGTGAAAATAACTACCGCAGAGCAGAATAAAGAAAAAAGAATGAAAAGAACTGAGGACAGTCTCAGAGATGTCTGGGACAACATTAAATGCACCAACATTTGAATTATAGGGGTCCCAGAAGAGGAAGAGAAAAAGAAAGGGACTGAGAAAATATTTGAAGAGATTATAGTTGAAAACTTCCCTAATATGGGAAAGGAAATAGTCAATCAAGTCCAGGAAGTGCAGAGAGTCCCATACAGGATAAATCCAAAGAGAAACACGCCAAGACACATATTAATCAAGCTATCAAAAATTACATGTGAAGAAAAAATATTAAAAGCAGCAAGAGAAAAACAACAAATAACATACAAGGGAATCCCTATGAGGTTAATAGCTGATCTTTCAGCAGAAATTCTGCAAGCCAGAAGGGAGTGGCAGGACATATTTAAAGAGAAGAAATGGGAAAAACTACAACCAAGATTACTCTATCCAGCAAGGATCTCATTCATATTCGACAGAGAAATTAAAACCTTTACAGACAGGCAAAAGTTAAGAGAATTCAGTACCACTAAACCAGCTTTACAACAAATGCTAAAGGAACTTCTCTAGGCAAGAAACACAAGAGAAGGAAAAGATCTACAATAACAAACCCAAAACAATTAAAATGACAATAGGAACATTCATATCGATAACTACCTTAAATGTAAATGCATTAAATGCTCCAACCAAAAGACATAGACTGGCTGAATGGATACAAAAACGAGACCTGTATATATGCTGTCTACAAGAGACCCACTTCTGACCTAGGGATACATGCAGACTGAAAGTGAGGGGATGGAAAAAGATATTCCATGCAAATGGAAATCAAAAGAAAGCTGGAGTAGCAATTCTCATATCAGACAAAATAGACTTTAAAGTAAAGACTATTACAAGAGACAAAGAAGGACACTACATAATGATCAAGGGATCTAACCAAGAAGAAGATACAACAATTGTAAATATTTATGCACCCAGCATAGGAGAACCTGAATACATAAGGCAAATGCTAACAGCCATAAAAGGGGAAATTGACAGTAACACAATCATAGTAGGGGACTTTAACACACTACTTTCGCCAATGGACAGATCATCCAAATTGAAAATAAATAAGGAAACACAGGCTTTAAATGACACATTAAACAAGACGGACTTAATTGATATTTATAGGCCATTCCATCCAAAAACAACAGAATACACTTTCATCTCAAGTGCTCATGGAACATTCTCCAGGATAGATAAAATCTTGGGTCACAAATCCAGCCTTGGTAAATTTAAGAAAATTGAAATCGTATCAAGTGTCTTTTCCGACCACAACGCTATGAGACTGGATATTAATTACAGGAAAAAATCTGTAAAAAATACAAACACATGGAGAATAAATAGTACACCACTTAATAACCAAGAGGTAACTGAAGGATTCAAAAATACCTAGAAACAAATGACGATGAAAACACGATGACCCAAAACCTTTGGGATGCAGCAAAAGCAGTTGTACAAGGGAATTTTATAACAATACAGTCCTACCTCAAGAAACAAGAAACATCTCAAATAAACGAACTAACCTTACACCTAAAGCAATTAGAGAAAGAAGAACAAAAAACCAAAAGTTAGCAGAAGGAAAGAAATGACAAAGATCAGATCAGAAATAAATGAAAAAGAAGTGAAGAAAACAGTAGCAAAGATCAATAAAATAAAAGCTGGTTCTTTGAGAAAATAAACAGAATTGATAAACCATTAGCCAGACTCATCAAGAAAAAATGGAAGAAGACTCAAATGAATAGAATTACAAATGAAAAAAGAGAAGTAACAACTGACACTGCAGAAGTACAAATGATCACAAGGGATTACCACCAGCAACTATATGCCAATAAAATGGACAACATGGAAGAAATGGACAAATTCTTTAAAAGCACAACCTTCCAAGACTGAACCAGGAAGAAATAGAAAATATAAATAGACCAATCACAAGCATTGAAATTGAGACTGTGATTAAAAGTCTTCCAACAAACAAAAGCTCAGCACCAGATGGCTTCACAGGCGAATTCTATCAAACATTTAGAGAACAGCTGACACCTATCCTTCTCAAACTCTTCCAAAATACAGCAGAGGGAGAAACACTCCCAGACTCATTCTACAAGGCCACCATCACGCTGATACCAAAACCAGAAAAGATGTCACAAGAAAGAAAACTATAGGCCAATATCACTGATGAACATAGATACAAAAATCCTCAACAAAATGCTAGCAAACAGAATCCAACAGCACATTAAAAGGATCATACACCATGATAAAGTGGGGTTTATCCCAGGAATGCAAGGATTCTTCAATATGCAAATCAATTGATATGCAAATCAATCAATGTGATAAACCATATTAACAAATTGAAGGATAAAAATCATATGATCATCTCAATAGATGCAGAAAAAGCTTTCAACAAAATTCAACACCCATTTATAACAAAAACACCTCCAGAAGCAGGCACCCAGGGAACTCACCTCAACATAATAGAGGCCATATATAACAAACCCACAGCCAACATCATTCTCAATGGTGAAAACTGAAACCATTTCCTCCAAGATCATGAACAAGACAAGGTTGTCCACTCTCACCACTATTATTCAACATAGTTTTGGAAGTCCTAGTCACGGCAATCAGAGAAGAAAAACAAATAAAAGGAATACAAATTGGAAAAGAAGAAGTAAAGCTGTCACTGTTTGTGGATGACATGATACTATACGTAGAGAATCCTGAAGATGCTACTAGAGAACTACTAGAGCTAATCAACAAATTTGGTAAAGTAGCTGGATACAAAATTAATGCACAGAAATCTCTGGCATTCCTATACACTAATGATGAAAATTCTGAAAGAGAAATTAAGGAAACACTCCCATTTACCAATGCAACAAAAAGAATAAAATACCTAGGAATAAACCTACCTCAGGAAACAAAAGACCTGTATGCAGAAAACTATTAGACGCTCATGAAAGAAATTAAAGATAATACTAATGGATGGAGAGATATACCATGTTCTTAGAAGAATCAACATTGTGAAAATGACTCTACTACCCAAAGCAATCTACAGATTCAGTGCAATCCCTATCAAACTACCACTGGCATTTTTCACAGGAATAAAACAAAAATTTTCACACTTTGTATGGAAACACAAAAGACCCCCAATAGCCAAAGCAATCTTTTTTTTTTTTTTGGCAGTACGCGGGCCTCTCACTGTTGTGGCCTCTCCCATTGCAGAGCACAGGCTCCGGACACGCAGGCTCAACGGCCATGGCTCACGGGCCCAGCTGCTCCGCGGCATGTGGGATCTTCCCGGACCGGGGCACGAACCCGTGTCCCCTGCATTGGCAGGCGGATTCTCAACCACTGCGCCACCAGGGAAGCCCCAAAGCAATCTTGAGAAAGAAAAATGGAGCTGGAGGAATCAGGCTCCCTGACTTCAGACTATACTACCAAGCTACAGTAGTCAAGACAGTATGGTACTGGCACAAAAACAGAAATATAGATCAATGGAACAGGATAGCAGGCCCGGGGCTAAACCCAAGCACATATGGTCACATCATTTTTGATAAAGGAGGCAAGAATATACAATGGAGAAAAAACAGTCTGTTCAATAAGTGGTGCTGGAAAAACTGGACACCTACATGTACAAGAATGAAATTAGAACATTTCCTAACACCGTACACAAAAATAAACTCAAAATGGATTAAACACCTCAATGTAAGGCCAGACACTATAAAATGCTTAGAGGAAAACATAGGCAGAACACTCTATGACATAAATCCCAGCAAGATCCTTTTTGACCCACCTCCTAGAGAAATGGAAATAAAAACAAAAATAAACAAATGGGACCTAATGAAACAGAGGCTTTTGCACAGCAAAGGAAACCATAAACAAGATGAAAAGACAACCTTCAGAATGGGAGAAAATATTTGCAAATGAAGCAACTGACAAAGGATTAACCTCCAAAATTTACAAGCAGCTCATGCAGCTCAATATCAAAAACAGAAACAACCCAGTCCAAAAATGGGCAGAAGACCTAAATAGACATTTCTCCAAAGAAGATATACAGATTGCCAACAAACACATGAAAGGATGCTCAACATCACTAATCACTGGAGAAATGCAAATCAAAACTACAATGAGGTATCACCTCACACCAGTCAGAATGGCCATCATCAAAAAATCTACAAACAATAAATGCTGGAGAGGGTGTGGAGGAAAGGGAACCCTCTTGCACTGTTGGTGGGAATGTAAATGATACAGCCACTATGGAGAACAGTATGGAGGTTCCTTATAAAACTAAAAATAGAATTACCATATGACCCAGCAATCCCACTACTGGGCATATACCCTGAGAAAACCGTAATTCAAAAAGAGTCATGTACCACAATGTTCATTGCAGCTCTTTTTACAAAAGCCAGGATATGGAAGCAACCTACGTGTCCATCAGCAGATCAATGGATAAAGAAGATGTGGCACATGTATACAATGGAATATTACTCAGCCATAAAAAGAAACGAAATTGAGTTATTTGTAGTGAGGTGGATGGACCTAGAGTCTGTCATACAGAGTCAAGTAAGTCAGAAAGAGTAAAGCAAATATCGTATGCTAACACATATATATGGAATCTGAAAAAAAAAAGTTTCTGAAGAATCTAGGAGCAGGACAAGAATAAAGATGCTGACATAGACTGGACTTGAGGACATGGGGAGGGAGAAGGGTTAGATGGGACGAAGTGAGAGAGGGGCATGGACATATATATACTACCAAATGTAAAATAGCTAGTGGGAAGCAACCGCATTTCACAGGGAGATCAGTTTGGTGCTTTGTGACCACCTAGAAAGGTGGGATAGGAAGGGTTGGAGGGAGACACAAGAGGGAGGGGATATGGTAATGTACGTATATGTAAAGCTGATTCACTTTGTTATATAGCAGAGACTAACACAACATTGTAAAGCAGTTATACTCCAATAAAGATGTTAAAAAAAAAAAAGAACACATGGTGTTATAGGGCTAGATGGTGGTGATGGCTGCACAACAATGTGAAAGTATTTCATACCAGTGAATCATACCCTTAAAAATGGTAAATTTTATATTTTGTTTAACACAGTTTAAAAAAGGAAGAAAAGAACATATGATAGACCTAGGTTTTATATTTCTTGTGAACCCAATCAGGAAGTAGAATATAGCCTGGAATATAGTCCTATACATATAATAGAAAATACTTAGCAGTAATTTGATAATTATTAGCATCATGATTTAAATTAGTAGATATAGTACAGGAACAAATTTTATTCTGTATGTGACTTGCTTTTCATATGATAGTATACAATAGTTTTGTTTACTTCCCACCAACCATTTTATAGCTTGCAATTTGGAGTTTTAGTCATCAGCATTAAAATTTTTTGGTATTTCGTCCTGTTCCAGGACAAAAATCAGAAACATAAAAGACATTTGTTTAATAAATTGCTGTACTTTATAAAGAAGTTTTCCAGTTTTTAATGTTCTTGTCTGATCAAAATGAATATGAAATATACTAACCTCAAATAGTTGATTATGTACCTTTTAGCTTGACTTATATAGTTATGTAGAATTTTCTTTTCTATTAAGAATTCTCATTTATTGTGGTATTAACACTTAGTAGAATCAGCCACATAGTCTCTAAATAAAAGAAGTCTAAACTATATTATTATTATTAATCATCATATTTATAAGAGGTAATTTGCTTTGCGTTTTCACTACTTTAATGAAATAGTTCCTTCGTGCATCATGAGTTATATTCTCTTTTTTAAAATTTTTAAAATATTTATGTATTTATTTTTGACTGCTTTCGGTCTTCGTTGCTGCACCCAGGCTTTCTCTAATTGCAGCAAGCGGAGGCTACTCTTTTGTTGTCGTGTGCAGGCTTCTCATTGCGGTGGCTTCTCTTTTTGCGGAGCATCGGCTCTAGGCACGTGGGCTTCAGTAGTTGTGGCCCTCGGGCTCTATAAATTGCAGGCTCAGTAGTTGTGGCAGCATGTGGGATGTTCCTGGACCAGGGCTCTAACCCGTGTCCCCTGCATTGGTAGGTGGATTCTTAACCACTGCACCACCAGGAAAGTCCCTGTTTTCTTTTTTAAATTCAGTGACTTTCTCTCAGTCCTTGTCATCTCAATACCTGTGTTAGCAACGAATCTTGGCTTTTTGAATCAAAATTAGTTCATGAAATTCCCACACATATAATATTTTTTAAATTGTATTTTAAAGAGTTGTTGTTCTTCTACCTTCAAGGGAATTGTAGATCCAAAGGATTTGCTTACTGCCTGAGATATGAGGGAAGTACGATCAAGAGTACAGCACCTGAGGATAAATAACCCCTCCAAATAATTTCCTGAATCTTAAGCTAAAAGCACCATTGGATCTGTCCCACAGTGATTGCTTTGGCTCTTTAATGTGTTGCAGAGATTCTGAGACTGTGTCTGTGCAAGTGGTTAGATGCATTTCATTTATCCAACAAATGTATATTTATTGAACACCTATTATGAATTATGCATTGGGAAAACAAAGATGCACAAAACGCATTCCCTGCCCTCAAAGAATAGGGAATAATTAACAAATACCCCCTTGAAAGATCAGGTGATTATTCTAAAGATTATACTCCAGGGATCATAGAGATGAGGTATAGGTTCTAGTTTTGTTAAGTGTAGGGCTGTTACAAAAAATGAATTTTTGTCTTTTAATAAATTCTAGCCATTTTCAATAGAGCCTGAAGTTAATACAGTAATTTTGAAGTTTAGAATTTGGAAGACCTAGGAGGGGTTTTCATAGATCTCCTTTAAATTGTGTCAGTTAGTTAATAAAATCAAAGCATTTTCCACTCAAATATTGGTATTCAGAATCCACTGCACTTTAATTACTGTATCCTTGAAAAGAGATATGTCTTCTAGAACAGACGTAACTTAAAAGTTGCTGATAGAAACAAAATATATTTGTATAAATTTGTATTATGGTTTCAGAGATTTGTCTTTGATATTATACAATTGTCTATTTTCTATGGCAGAGAAATTCAAGTAAAATGTTTTGTAAATAGACATTATTAAATGTGTTAAGGAAACATCTATGTAAAAAGACCCTATTTTGAATCTTTCTATATATTGCTTCCTGTTGTCCAGTTACTGTATTTTCACTGGCAATTGTATCACTCATTTCTAATAAACTGAACTTATAGTACATTCTCCACAATCAAGACTAAATCTTTTTCACTTTTCTCAAGCCCTCAAACCCTCTACTGTCCCATGTAATGTTTTTGTTTGTTTTTAAAAGAATTTTTTAAACATCTTTATTGGAGTATAATTGCTTTACAATGGTGTGTTAGTTTCTGCTTTATAACAAAGTGAATCAGCTATTCATATACATACATCCCCGAATCTCCTCCCTCTTGCATCTCCCTCCCACCCTCCCTACCCCACCCCTCTAGGTGGTCACAAAGCACTGAGCTGATCTCCCTGTGCTATGTGGCTGCTTCCCACTAGCTATCTATTTTACATTTGGTAGTGTATATATGTCCATGCTACTCTCTCACTTCGTCCCAGCTTACCCTTCCCCCTCCCCGTGTCCTCAAGTCCATTCTCTAAGTCTGCAACTTTATTCCTGTCCTGCTCCTAGAATCTTCAGAAAAAAAATTTTTTTTAGATTCCATATATATGTGTTAGCATACGATATTTGTTTTACTCTTTCTGACTTACTTCACTCTGTATGACAGACTCTAGGTCCATCCACCTCACTACATATAACTCAATTTCGTTTCTTTTTATGGCTGAGTAATATTCCATTGTATATATGTGCCACATCTTCTTTATCTATTCATCTGTCGATGGACACTGAGGTTGCTTCCATGTCCTGGCTATTGTAAATAGAGCTGCAATGAACATCGTGGTACATGACTCTTTTTGAATTATGGTTCTCCAAGGATATATGCCCAATAGTGGGATTGCTAGGTCATATGTAGTGCTATTTTTAGTTTTTTAAGGCACTCACTTCCATACTGTTCTCCTAAGTGGCTGTATCAATTACATTCCCAGCAGCAGTCCTTGCAATATTTTTTAAAACTTAAAAAATTTTTAAACATTGCAAACATACAGACTATAAAATAATCCAATGAAAGTGCATGTACTATACCTATTATCTTCTTTTAATGAAAGTTAACCTTTTGCCACATATGCTTCAACTTATTATTTTATTTTATTTTATTTTTTTATTATTTTTGTGCGTGTGTGGTACGCGGGCCTCTCATTGTTGTGGCCTCTCCCGTTGCGGAGCACAGGCTCCAGAAGCACAGGCTCAGTGGCCATGGCTTACAGGCTCAGCCACTCTGCGGCATGTGGGATCTTCCCGGACCGGGGCACGAACCCGTGTCCCCTGCATTGGCAGGCGGACTCGCAACCACTGCACCACCAGGAAAGCCCCCAACTTATTATTTTAAATAAATAGCAACAGATACATTTTAAACCTTGTATAATGGATAACCCAATCCCATTCTTTCTCTTCCCTCTCTCCACAGAAGAGAGATTTATGTTGATCATTCCTATAAAAGTGTTTGTACCTTTTTTTGCCACACATGTATATGATATGCAGCATTGTTTGGCATGTTTTAACACCTTATGTAGCATTATACTGTATATATCATTTTCCAACCTGTGTTTTTCACTAGTTTTTTAAAAATATTTGTCCATTTTTATTCATGTCCTGTAAGTCATTCATCATAATTGTTGAATAGTACTTCATTGTATGACTATAATACAGTTAATTTCTCTTCTCCTAATAATGGATAGGTAGAATGTTTATAATTTTGTACTATAAATGCCACAAGGAACATTCTTCTACTTGTCTTCTTAGGCATAGCTGTGTGAGTACTGAAGCATATGTATCTAGAACTAGATTTGCACCTTGAAATGATTAGCTGTTGACAAATTGCTCTCTCTCTGATGGTTGTACAATTAACATTCCACAGGCCACTCTGTGCTGTGATTTGGGACAGCTCTGACCTCATGGCTGCCAGTGGACCACTCTCCTATCCCTCACCCCTTCAGTGTTCCCAAGTGACTCAATCCCCCAATGCCTGCTGCTGTCTTGGCAGTAGGCCCCTGGCATTTCTAAACATCATCATTCAGGAGAAGTCGCTGTGACAAAATGCATGCAATTTTCCATTTCTTTTCATACTGAATGAATTTGATATTCAGACTTAAATTTTTTACCCGTCTGACTGGTTATTAAATCATAGCTGGCTGTTATTTTAAATTCTCTGGTTTTTCTGGTTGAACAGCTTTCATGTGTTTACTAGTCATCTGTTTCTTCTTTTGTGAATTGCCTATTCATATTCTTGGCCCAGTTTTCAAAATTAGGTGTATTTCTTACTCTACATATATCCTAAATGCATTGGATATGTCTTCTCTCATTCAGTGCCTTGTCTTTTCACTTTGATTTAAGTGCCTTTGCTGTATAGCAACTTAAAAATGGTTAATTTTCAAAGTTAGCTTTTTATTTTATAATTATGCTTTAAAAAATTTCCCTCTTGTTTCATTGTTCCAATGAGAACCCAAAACTTAGTTGCTTTAATCAAGAACAGTTATTTTATTATATATCCTGGTTTCTGTGTGTTCAGAGTTCAGAAAGCTTATAGCAAAGTTGCCTTGTTTCTGTTCCACGTGCCTCAGATGGAATGACTGGAAGTCTGGTGTGCCTTGACTGCTGTGGGCTGGAATTATCTGGAGATAACCTTTGCTGGCATCTTGTGGTAGATGCTAGTTGTTGACTGGGACTTCACCTTGGCTGTGAGCCAGAAGTCCTACAGACTTAACTTATTGAGTAGGAATTACAATATTAAGCAGAAGTGGTAACAACAAACATGTACCTTTTTTTTTTAACATATTGGGAATTCTTCTTTATTTTAACTAGTATTTGTGACTATTAATATGTTGTCCTCTTAAAAAAATTCTCTACTGTTCCACTAAGTTGGATAAGAATTTTTAATCACAACTTAGAGTTAGATTTTCTTGAATACTTTTTTTCTCATTTTTGAGAAAATATTGTAATTTTCTCTTTTTAATTCATTAATATTGTGACCATGATTAATAGCTTTTCAAAAACAGACTCATTGCATTCTCTGAATGAAACCTCCTTAATCATGATTTGTTAATAGTATTTTAATATTTTTCTTGATTTGATTTACTAGTTTATTTAGAATTTTGCAATTGAAATTGGTTTGGTTTTGCTTTCAAAATTAAGCTAGATTCATAAAAGGAGCCTTTTCCTCTTTGTGTGTCTTTCCTCATTTTCATAATAGATAATATATACTTAATCCAAAAAAAAAGCAGGAAAAGAGGGAAAAGGAACAAAAAACATAGGACTAATAGAAAACAGGTAGCCCAGTCTTATCAATAATTATAATAAATGTAAATGATCTAAATACTTCAATAAGACGAAGAGACTGTCAGATTGGCTAAAAGTCTAAGGCCCAGCTATATGCTGTTGAAGAGAAACCCATTTTAAATATAAAGACCTAGGTAGATTAAAAGTAAAGTGCTATAAAATATATACTCTACAAATGCTAATTAAAAGAAAACTAGATTGATCATATTAATTTAAAGCAAAGTAGATATTAAAGCAAGGAATATTATCAGGGCTGACAGAAATTAATGATAAAGGGTTGCTTTCATCAAGAATTATCAAGACATAAAAAATCCTGAAATTTTGTGTACCCAAAAAATAACAAATAAAATGAACAACTTTATCTCAATAAGTTGACGTCTTATATAAAATGTTTAATTTCCTAGAAAAATGAAGTAGCAAAATTGTTTCGGGATTTTTAAAGACCGGAGTAAATGAATAATCAAGAAAGAAACACTATCAACAATTAAAATTACCCTCCCATAAAATAAGAAAAAATAAACAAACTAGTCATTAAGGAACAGATAACTGTATTTTATATAAAACTTCTAACTTTGAAGCTATTACTTTATTGTGTTTTGGTTTCTGTTGTTGCTAAAGAATAGTATGTCCTTATTCCTTATGAGGTCATCTGTCTTTGTCCCTTTGACATCTCTTATGATTTCCTGTTTATCCCAGTGCTTTGCAATTTCATCTTGTGGTGTCTAATTATGGATGTATTTTTATCCTTATTGAGACACAAAATATACTTTCAATCTAGAAAATTATTCTTTCCTCAATTCTAACAATCACTTAGCTGTTAACTCTTCAGATACCACTTCTTTATCATTTCCTTCATTTCTTTCCTATGGCCCTCCTATTAGTTATGTCTGAGCCTCTTAATGTCTCTTAACTTTAAAAAAAAAGGTTTATTGAGACATAACTCACATCCCATAAAATTCACCCTTTTAAATACACATACAATTCAATGGTTTTTCATATATTCACAGAGCTGTATACTCATCACCACTAAGTAATTTAAATTAATTAATAACATTTATTTACTTACCGCACCATGCGGCTTGCAGGATCTTAGTTCCCTGCCCAGGGACTGAACCTGGGCCATGGCAGTGAAACCACTGAGTCCTAACCACTGGATGGCCAGGGAACTCCCTTAGAACATTTTTATCATCCCATGAAGAAATCTCATATAAACCAGAAATCACTCCCTATTTCTCACTCTCCCAGGCCTTAATAAGCAATAATTTACTTTTTATCTCTATAGGTTTCCCTATTCTGGACATATAAATGGAAACTTATACGTGGTCTTTGTGACTAGTTTTCTTCATGTAATATAAGTTTTCTAGGTTTACCTATGTTATAGGCTGTATCACTTCCTTCCACTTTATTACCAACTAATCTTTCATTGTAGAGATATACCATATTTTGTTTATCCATTTATTAGTGATGGACTTTTGAATAATTTTAAATATTGAATAATTAGGAATAATGCTACTATGAACACTCATGTATAAAATCTACATACATGTAGATTTTTGTATGGACATATGTTTTCAGTTCTCTTGGGTATATACCTGGCAATAGAATTTCTGGGTGACATGGTAATTTATGTTTAACTCACTGAGGAACTGCCAAATATTTTCCAAGGTGGCTGCAACATTTTGCAATCCCACTAGGAATATTTAAAGTTTACAGTTTTTTCACATCTTCACCAACACTTGTTATATTTTGTATTTTTCATTTTAGCCATTCTAGTGGGTATGAAGTAGTATCTCATTATGGTTTTGCTTTGCATTTCCCTGATGGCTAATGATATTGAGCATCTTTTCTTGTGCTCATTGGTCATTTTTATTTCTGCTTTGAATAAATGTCTATACAAATCCTTTCTGCATTTTAAAATTGTGTCATTTGTTTTTAATTATTGAGTTTTAAGAGTTCTTAATATATATTTTGGATATAATTCCCTCATTAGAGATATGATTTCCAAATATTTCCTCACATTACATTGGTGTCTTTTCACTTTCTTGATATTGTCCTTTGAAGCACAAAATTTTTCATTTAGATAAAATTCAATTTATCTGTCTTTCCTTTGATTGCTTGTGCTTTTGACTGATTGCTTTTACTTTTAATGTCAGATATAAGAAATTATTGCCTAATCCAAGGTAGAAAAGATTTACATCTATATTTTCTTTAAAGAGTTTTATAATTGTAGCTCTTACATTTGGGTCATTGATACATTTTGAATTAATCTTTATGTATGGTGTGACATAGGGGATTCAACTTTATTCTTTTGCATTGTGTTTATCCAGTTGTCCCAGCACATTTTGTTGAAAAGACATTCTTTCCTCATTGAATTGTTTTGGCACTGATGTCAGATATCAATTGACCATAAAAGTAAAGGTTTATTTCTTAATTTTCAATTCCATTTCATTGATCTAAATATACAGCATTAAAGCATTACCACACTGCTTTGATTGGTGTAGATTTGTAGTAAGTTGTGGTTTTTTTGCAGTATGTGGGCCTCTCACTGTTGTGGCCTCTCCTGTTTTGGAGCACGTAACTGAATATTACTTCAGCAGTAACTGAATATTACTTTCAAGTTCACCAAAACTTAAACCAAAGCGTATTATCAAAATCAAAAACAAAAATCTGATGCTCCTTTATGATAGAGAATCTAGCATGGATTTATATACTTGTCTCTTATATCATAAGCAACTTAAGAATAGTGTTTAAAAGACTTTCTTTTCCAGAGATTAGCAGAGTACTAAGTATATGAAGGGTACTTACTAACTACCTGGAAGAGAAAAGGAAATATTGTGAGAGAAAAAAAGTTAGAAAAAACTCTGGAAATTGGGAGAGAAGAAGGGAAAGATAGAAAATTGAAAAAAAAAAAAAAAAAGTACAGGATGGGAGAAGGGAATAAGGGGTAGACTGAATTTGCCCAAAGAATATTTTAAGTGATCCTCAAGAAAATAATTTCATATTAAAAAAACCATGAAATGTTAACAAGACCACACAGATGTAAGACATGAAAGGAAAACTTGATGCAAGAAGTCTGGTAATAAGAGACCCTGAGTTGCTAAAACAATCTTGAAAAAGAACAAAGTCAGAGGGCTCACACATTTTGCTTTCAAAACTTACTACGTGGCTTCCCTGGTGGCGCAATGGTTGAGAGTCTGCCTGCCGATGCAGGGGGCATGGGTTCGTGCCCCGGGCCGGGAAGATCCCACATGCTGCAGAGCAGCTAGGCCCATGAGCCGTGGCCGCTGAGCCTATGTGTCTGGAGCCTGTACTCCACAACGGGCGAGGCCACAGCAGTGAGAGGCCCACATACCACACACACACACACACACACACACACACACACACACACAGATCAGAAATAAATGAAAAAGAAATGAAGGAAACGATAGCAAAGATCAATAAAACTAAAAGCTGATTCTTTGAGAAGATAAACAAAATTGATAAATCATTAGCCAGACTCGTCAAGAAAAAAAGAGAGAAGACTCAAATCAATAGAATTAGAAATGAAAAAGGAGAAGTAACAACGGACACTGCAGAAATACAAAAGATCATGGGAGATTATTACAAGCAACTCTATGCCAATAAAATGGTCAACCTGGAAGAAACTGACAAATTCTTAGAAATGCACAACCTGCCAAGACTGAAACAGGAAGAAATAGAAAATATGAACATACCAATCACAAGCACTGAAATTGAAATGGTGATTAAAAATCTTCCAACAAACAAAAGCCCAGGACCAGATGGCTTCACAGGCGAATTCTATCAAACATTTAGAGACGAGCTAACACCTATTCTTCTCAAACTCTTTCAAAATATAGCAGAGGGAGGAACACTCCCAAACTCATTCTATGAGGCCACCATCACCCTAATACCAAAGCCAGACAAAGATGTCACAAAGAAAGAAAACTACAGGCCAATATCACTGATGAACATAAATGCAAAAATCCTCAACAAAATGCTAGCAAACAGAATCCAACAGCACATTAAAAGGATCATACATCATGATAAAGTGGGGTTTATCCCAGGAACACAAAGATTTTTCAATATATGCAAATCAGTCAATGTGATACACCATATTAACAAATTGAAGGAGAAAAACCACATGATCATCTCAATAGATGCAGAAAAAGATTTTGACAAAATTCAACACACGTTTATGATAAAAACCCTCTGGAAAGGGGGTTTACCTCAACATAATAAAGACCATGTTGACAAACCCACAGCCAACATCATTCTCAATGGTGAAAAACTGAAACCATTTCCACTATGATCAGGAACAAGACAAGGTTGTCCACTCTCACCACTATTATTCAACATAGTTTTGCAAGTTTTAGCCACAGTAATCACAGAAGAAAAAAATAAAAGGAATCCAAATTGGAAATGAAGAAGTAAAACTGTCACTGTTTGCAGATGACATGATACTATACATAGAGAATCCTAAAGATGTCACCAGAAAACTACTAGAGCTAATCAATGAATTTGGTAAAGTTGCAGGATACAAAATTAATGTACAGAAATCTCTGGCATTCCTATACACTAATGATGAAAAATCTGAGAGTGAAATTAAGAAAACACTCCCATTTACCATTCCAACAAAAAGAATAAAATATCTAGGAATAAACCTACTTAAGGAGACAAAAGACCAGTATGCGGAAAATTATAAGACATTGATGAAAGAAATTAAAGATGAGACAAATAGATGGAGAGATATACCATGTTCTTGGATTGGAAAAATCAATATTGTGAAAATGACTCTATTACCCAAAGCAATCTACAGATTGAATGCAATCCCTATCAAACAACCACTGGCATTTTTTACAGAACTAGAACAAAAAATTTCACAATTTGTATGGAAACACAAAAGACCCCAAATAGCCAAAGCAATCTTGAGAACGAAAAATGGAGCTGGAGGAATCAGGCTCCTGGACTTCATACTATACTACAAAGCTACAGTAATCCAGACAGTATGGTACTGGCACAAAAACAGAAATATAGATCAATGGAACAGGATAGAAAGCCCAGAGATAAACCCACGCACATATGGTCACCCTATCTTTGATAAAGGAGGCAGGAATGTACAGTGGAGAAAAGACAGCCTCTTCAATAAGTGGTGCTGGGAAAACTGGACAGGTACATGTAAAAGTATAAGATTAGAACACTCCCTAACACCATACACAAAAATAAGCTCAAAATGGATTAAAGACCTAAATGTAAGGCCTGACACTATCAAACTTTTAGAGGAAAACATAAGGAGAACACTCTATGACATAAATCACAGCAAGATCCTTTTTGACCCACCTCCTAGAGAAATGGAGATAAAAACAAAAATAAACAAATGGGACCTAATGAAACTTAAAAGCTTTTGCACAGCAAAGGAAACCATAAACAAGACCAAAAGACAACCCTCAGAATGGGAGAAAATAGTTGCAAATGAAGCAACTGACAAGGATTAATCTCCAAAATTTACAAGCAGCTCATGCAGCTCAATAACAAACAATCAACCCAGTCCAAAAATGGGCAGAAGACCTAAATAGACATTTCTCCAAAGAAGATATACAGGTTGCCAACAAACACATGAAAGAATGCTCAACATCATTAATCATTAGAGAAATGCAAATCAAAACTACAATGAGATATCATCTCACACCGGTCAGAATGGCCATCGTCAAAACAATCTCCCAACAATAAATGCTGGAGAGGGTGTGGAGAAAAGGGAACACTCTTGCACTGCTGGTTGGAATGTGAATTGGTACAGCCACTATGGAGAACACTATGGAGGTTCCTTAAAAAACTACAAATGTAAAAAACTACCATATGACCCAGCAATCCCACTACTGGGCATATACCCTGAGAAAACCATAATTCAAAGAGTCATGTACCACAATGTTCATTGCAGCTCTGTTTACAATAGCCAGGACATTGAAACAACCTAAATGTCCATCAACAGATCAATGGATAAAGAAGATGTGGCACATATATACAATGGAATATTACTCAGCCATAAAAAGAAATGAAATTGAGTTATTTGTAGTGAGGTGGATCGACATGGAGTCTGTCATACAGAGTCAAGTAAGTCAGAAAGAGAAAGACAAATACCGTATGCTAACACATATATATGGAATCTAAGGGAAAAAATGTCACGAAGAACCTAGGGGTGAGACGGGAATACAGACACAGACCTGCTAGAGAATGGATTTGAGGATTTGGGGAGGGGGAAGGGTAAGCTGTGACAAAGTGAGAGAGTGGCATAGACATATATACACTACCAAATGTAAAATAGATAGCTAGTGGGAAGCAGCCACATAGCACAGGGAGATCAGCTCGGTGCTTGTGACAACCTAGAGGTGTGGGATATGGAGGGTGGGAGGGAGGGAGACCCAAGAGGGAAGAGATCCAGGAACATATGTATATGTATAACTGATTCACTTTGTTGTAAGCAGAAACTAGCACACCATTGTAAAGCAATTATACTCCAATAAAGATGTTAAAAAAAATAGCAAAAAGGAAAAGCAAATGCTAAAAAGTGACACAAGAATGACTATACACTTTAATAAATAAGTGTGATTTCCTTCTTTTGTATTTACTTTTCACTCATTCATCTCTCCAAAAATGAATGTTTTGAATATTACTGGGTTTTTTTTTCCAAAAACGAGCAATCAATTCTCCAATTCTTCAACACCAACTGGGTCTCCAAGAATTTAATTCAATTCGTACACAAACTATTCAGAGTTAGTACAGATTCCATAGATTGAGTTCTCTGTCCCAGTATACTGCTCTCATTTCCTTTTTAAAAAAATTAATTGATTAATTTTTATTTTTTGGATGCATCGTGTCTTAGTTGTGGCACGTGGGGTCTTCATTGAGGCAGGTGAGATCTTTTGTTGCAGCATGCAGGCTCCTTTCTAGTTGTGGCATGCGAGTTTTCTCTCTTTAGTTGTGATGCACGGGCTCCAGAGTGCGTGAGCTTTGTAGTTTGCAGCATACAGGCTCTCTAGTTGAGGCGCCCAGGTTCAGCAGTTGTGGCACAGGGTTTGCCCTGCGGCATGTGGGGTCTTAGTTCCCAAACCAGGGATCAAACCCACATCCCCTGCATTGGAAGGTGGATTCTTTACCACTGGACCACCAGGCAAGTCCCTGTTTTATATTTTTATTGAAGCTTCTTTGTTCATTTTGTTTAAGTATATCATAGGAAAAGGAAGAATACAGTGTGCACATTTTGTAGTATGTGGTTATTCTTTGGATTGCTCCAAAAACAGTCATTGTTTCATCTTGAATATCTCACTTCACAATTTTTTTAGAAACTAAAGACAGCTATTCTCTTTGAAATATTACAACTTTTATGCTTGTTTAATTCACTAGCAGTTTTAAGACCAAGAATCTATTTTTCACTTAAACCATCTTTTTAACTTGTTTTGAGAACAAAGCTGGGTATTATTAATATGTAATGATTTTGTATCACTGATAATATCACAAATATATGTTGGAGATATTAGGCAAGACATGTTTGTTATGATGTTATGATGATGTATATTCATTGTTACTTGATAAATGCTGCCTGCGCATCACTAAGTAGAGCAGAGAGCGTGCCAAGTAATGTGAGGGGTTAGGTCATGGAAACCCTAATATAAGGAAAAAAAGAGTAAGTAGCATAGTAAAACTTAGTATGACAGAAGTGAATTAAAATTAAGTCTAATAAAACTTAGATATTTAAGTAATTAATCTTAGTTGCTTTTCATGATCTTGTCCTCTACTCCTAGCAAATTCTGTATTATGTTTGTTTCAAATTCCATCTCCTAATAATCACAATCAGGAAACTCAGAAGTGTTCTTTTCACTGTCCTTTTTACAATGAATTCCAACTGCTTGTTGAATCTGGTTAACTAGTTTGATGATCAGTAAGGTACTTTTTTCTAATCCTAGAACTTTAAAGAAAAATGTTACCTGTTCAAACTAGAGTAATACAGGCACTGGCATATTCTTGGACGTTGTCGAAAAAAATCAAGCCAGCATTTGGCTTTTAAAGTCCCAAATAAGAGAGCTTTTAATTTTTTTAAAGCTTTTCAGTCTGCATAAGAACTCAGTGAGCATGCAATTATTATGTGCTGTTACTTTTT
This sequence comes from Kogia breviceps, assembly GCF_026419965.1. Taxonomy (NCBI): domain Eukaryota; kingdom Metazoa; phylum Chordata; class Mammalia; order Artiodactyla; family Physeteridae; genus Kogia; species Kogia breviceps. Next base: position 129,915,336 of record NC_081311.1, on the reverse strand, counting down.
CAGACTGTAATCCATTTATTTTGTTAGTTTCTTTTGAACTCCAAGCTGTTTTATTATCTCCCCTTCTTTTTCTGATTATTTGACAATTGCCAGTTTTTGTTGAATGTTAAAACAATATGCCTCCTTATGGATATCAACTGTTCATTAACTAGGTAGTACATTTGATGGTGAAGAGGAAGAGAATTTGCAAGCAGTGCAAGGATTTAGTGTTGACATTAATGTTATACAATAGATCCTTATGATATTGAGATGTGTATTCTGTCTCAAAGTAGTTTTGATCTGCCATCTTCATTTTCACAAATTATAATCTTTTATGTTTGTCACTCTTAATTTAAAAACTGGTAACAGATGACAATCTTTAAAAATTCATTTTGAACACAACAGTGTTCACAGTGTGAATGCCACAACAAAAACGATAAATAACACAATTAAAGACTGAACAAAGGATTTGAATATTCCTCTAAAGAAGTTATAGAAATGGCAATAAGCACATGAAAAGGTGCTCAACATCATTAGACATCAGCAAATGCAAATCAAAACCACAATGAGATAATACTTCATATCTACTAAGAAATATAAAAAGACAAAAACAATGAAAAATAAGTGCTGGCAAGGATGGAGTATATGGAAGTCTCATATACTGTTTGTGGGAATGTAAAATGGTACAGCCGCTTTGGAAAACAGTTTTGCAATTATTCAGTCAGTTAAACATAGAGCTACCATATGACCCAACTTCCATTTCTAGGTATATATCTTAGAGAACTGAAAATGTATGTCCACACAAAAACTTGTACATGAATGTTCATAGTGTTATTCATAATAGCCAAAAAGTGGAAACAACCAAAATGTCTATCAACTGATGACTGGATAAGTAAAATGTGCATATAATTGGATATTATTCAGCCATAAAAGAGAATGAAGTACTGATATAAGCTACAGTATGGATGAGCTTTGAAAGCATGCTAAGTGAAAGAAGCCACACACAAAAGTTCACATATTATATGATTCCATTTATATGAGATGTCCAGAATAGGCAAATTCATAGAGACAGAAAGGAGATCAGTGGTTGCCAGGGGCTGGAAGAGAGAGTGAAGGGGAGAATAGGTAATGACTACTTAATTAGTATGGTGTTTCTTTTTGGGTTGATGAAAATGTTCTGGAATTAAATAGTGGTGATGGTTGCACAACATTATGAATATACTGAAACCACTGAAGTGTACACTTTAAAATGGTGAATTTTATTTTATGTGAATTGTATCTCAATCTAAAAAAATTCATTGTGATTTCTAAAGTTTTAATATTTGGCGGAAGAATACCTGAAACATGTAGAATACTGCTCTGTATTGTTCATATCTTATCCTGGAATTAAACTTATGTGTGACATACTTGAACCATGCTGTTTTAGCTGCTAAAATGCTCTGTAGTATGATGGCAATGGCCAATCTCTGAGGGAAGTTAAAGAACTAGTTCTTCAAAACTCATTATTTGGGAATTCCTTGGTGATCCAGTGGTTAGGACTCTGTGCTGTCACTGCTGGTGGCCTGGGTTCAATATTCCCTGGTTGGGGAACTAGGATCCCACAAGCCATGTGGCATGGCCAAAACAAACAAACAAACAAACACGAAAAAAACTCATTATTTTGTTTATTGCTGGAATATTTTTGACCACTCAATAGAACGACTTTCCTCAGGTCACAGTAACAAAAAGAGCTGTGCTTTCTTTAAGAAAATTATTTCTTTTCACTTATGAGTACTGTGAATAATATATACAAGCAAAAGCTGCATATGACAATCATTTCTTCTTTGCATTGGTTATCAGGAAACTCAAAGACATATATTTCATCCTTCAGCAACAAAGAGTACAGGGCCTTATGGCATGCAGTTTTGAAACTAACCTCTTGGCCTGATCTTATTTTTTTCACTCTCAGGTTCTTATTTTTATTATGGATATTATGTACCTTATTAGTAGCTTACCTCACCTTAGTTTATTAACTCATATTTTAGAACAGGACAGGGTATAAAAATATACAGAGATAAAGGATGTTATAATTAGAGGGAAAAAAGCCTGAAATGCAAATGTGTTTGAGTAACTTATCTTGATTAATTTACCCTAATATGTAATTAGTAACTGCCTTTATAACTTTCAAATTCTTTATAACTATCTAAGTTTTAACTTTTTTAAGGAGGCAGGGGAAAATGGTAGGAAGTAATAAGCAAAAAGAATGAAACTTTGGAAATGATAAACATTTGTATAAATGATTGATAATATGAATTGCTTTCTGTTTTGAATAGAGTAATAAGTTATAGAATAGGAGGGTGCTGGAAATCCAAAAGTGGAAATAGGTCAATACAGAGGAGGGAAAAGGGAAAATACGGTGGAGATGTTTTCTGAAATTGCTGGCTATACTTTTTGTCTAACATTGATCCTATTTAAGCCCCACTGTGCATAATCAAATAAGAGCTGTGTATGGCATTATTTTTATACTGTGCAGCTGCATGTGTATAGCTTAGAAGGACATTGCTGTCACATCATAAAATATGTCAACATTGCTTTCATATTTTTAACATGGCAGCCTCTATTACAAAATAATACTGTTTCTAAAGGATTTTTAATTTAATTACATGTGGTATTTTCCCCTATCATTTTTAATAGTTTCCATAGAATTATTAAATTAGTTCATGTCTTTATTATCTTTGCATTTCTAGCAGCAAGGACAGATTTATACATTTATTAAGTGCTTAGTAATCATTGATTTTGCTTTTGTAATTTTCCCTATCAGCAGTTTTTCCTTCCCTAAATCCATCTCATCAGCATATAAACATGCTGTAGTATTCCTCCATCTTAATACAAAAACCTTTCAAGGTCCCACATCCCCCTCAAGCTACAGTGCTGTTTCTCTACAGTTTTTTATAGCAAAACCCCTTCAAAGAGTTGTCCATATATGCTGCTTCTACATCCTCATTGCACTTTCTCTGCTTTACTTATCCTATTCAGTGCTTTTGTCCACACCACTCTGATGACATTTGTGTCATGGGCACCAGTGAAGTTTATCTAGCTAAATCCAACGGTCATTCCTCAGTCCTTAGGTTAAGTGTTTTCCCAGCAGCATTGTCACAGTCAATCATGTCATTTTTTTTTTTTTTCTGAAACTTTTCACTTGGGTACTTTGCCAAAACCAAATTCTTGATTTCTTAACACTATCACTACCGCCATCACCAAACATTCCTACCCAAGTCTTCTCCATCTCATCCATGTTGTTACTAATAAATGCTTTTAAGTGGCATTTTTTTCATCAACTACATAGCAATTAATTGGATCTGAGCTTTACACCTCTCTTTCATCTGTATACCTCAAAAAATTTTATAAGCATAATTAACTAAAACTTCACAACATCCTTGTGAAATAGATACTTATGGCACGGCAAACTGATGTACTAAGAGATTGCCTAAGGTATCTTATGCACGTATGCCAAAATTTTGAAAGTGGACCAGGGTAATGTAGTTCCTGTTGAAAGCATTAGACCAGATTTCTTTTTTATGATGAAATCATTCTAAGAATTCTCAGGAAAAGTAAAATAGCAGTAATGATTACTTAATGTCCCTAAATATTCATAGCAAAGTTCTTTTAATAGAAAAGAGTAAAATGCGTATTATCTGAAATCTAGTATTATTAGTGATGGCAACTTTATCTGTTTTATCTAATGAAATATATATATATATATATATATATATATATATATATATATATATATTTGTTTTGTTTTTCGGTACGCGGGCCTCTCACTGCTGTGGCCTCTCCCGTTGCGCAGCACAGGCTCCGGATGCGCAGGCTCAGCGGCCATGGCTCACGGGACCAGCCGCTCCGCGGTATGTGGGATCTTCCCGGACCGGGGAACGAACCCGTGTCCCCTGCATCGGCAGGCGGACTCTCAACCACTGCTCCACCAGGGAAGCCCGAAATATATTTTTTTGATTGTATGTTGTTAGATTGCTTAATTGCTTCACCAAGTCTTCATAGCCATAATCTGAATTGGATCTTTGACGGTTTGGAGTGGAATAGTTTCATTTAAGTCTTTTAGCTATGGTACATGAAACCTTTATAAAACTACGAGCGTTATGTTTGTCTTGATTGCTAGCCTGTTCAAGTAAGGTGGTTTTTTTCAAGGCAATCTTATCAGTGGCAAATTATTCGTTTGGCATTTGTTGACAAGACTGAGATGGACTCTAATTTAGATAAAAACTAAAATTTCCCCCAAATTTATATTCAAATAATGTATTTTAGTTTAGTTAATAGTAATTCCTAAAGGCTTTACCTCTCTTTTGCTACAATTTGAGTTGAATTCCCTAAAAAACTTAGAGAAATAAAAATACAGCCAAAACAGCATATAATTTTTCTCAAATGAAGCCCTTCATTATATTACTTCATCCAAGTGATTAGTTCATTTTTGGATATTGTGTATATATTAGCCTCAAGAGTGTTTCAACACCTCTTGACAGTGCTACCACTTTCTTCCTCTACTGGATGCCCATTTATGGCTCTAAAGCAGAAACCCATGAAGAGGGAGTAAAGATTTTGAGAGGTACTAATTAGTATTGAAAGAATAGGGTGGTAAACTTTAGAAAAACATACAGCTTTATATATACTTAAATTAAAAAACAATTCACCAAGTTTAATGGCCAGTTGTGCTTTGTTTGCGTGGTTTTTATTATCAGCAAAATTATAAAGTTGCCATCTGAGCTCTAGCTAAACTTCATTGTAGTAAGGCTTATCTTAGTTGTCTAAAAATTTTGTAAGTTAACCTGTGGGAATTATAACTCTTCTAGAGAAGTTTCAATCACACATAACAGTAAGGACAAGTGTTGCAAATGAATGACATGATATATTTTGAGGGAATGACAGCTTTTTGTAGTAAGAATAGTGAAATTATTGATATATTTTAGTAATTTATAGAAATGTAATTTTATTTTATAAGAAATGTAAAATCACTGATAATACAAGAAGTGCTGTTTTATTTTATTTTATATTTATTTTTTATTGAAGTATAGTTGATTTACAATGTTGTGATAGTTTCTGGTGTACAGCAAAGTGTACATATAGATTCTTTTCCATTATAGGTTATTACAAGATATTGAGTATAGTTCCCTGTGCTATACAGTAGGACCTTATTTATCTATTTTACATATACTAGTGTGTATCTGTTAATCCCAAGCTCCTAATTTATCCCTCTCCCCTCTTTCTTGTTTGGTAACCATAAGTTTGTTTTCCATGTCTATGGGTCTATTTCTGTTTTGCAAGTAACTTCATTTGTATCATTTTTTTAGATTCCACTTATATAGATATATAAGTGATATCATATCATGTTTGTCTGACTTCACTTAGTATGATAGTCTCTAGGTCCATCCATGTTTCTGCAAATGGCATTATTTCATTCTTTTTTAAAAAAATAAATTTATTTATTTATTTATGGCTGCGTTGGGTCTTCGTTGCTGCACGCAGGCTTTCTGTAGTTGCAGCGAGCAGGGGCAGCTCTTCGTTGCAGTGCGCAGGCTTCTCATTGCAGTGCCTTCTCTTGTTGCAGAGCATGGGCTCTAGGTGTGCAGGTTTCAGTAGTTATGGCACATGGGCTGAGTAATTGTGGCTCGCAGGCTCTAGAGCACAGGCTCAGTATTTGTTGGGCATGGACTTAGTTGCTCCGCGGCATGTGGGATCTTCCTGGACCAGGGCTCAAGCCCGTGTCCCCTGCATTGGCAGGCAGATTCTTAACCACTGTGCCACCAGGGAAGTCCCTATTTTATTCTTTTTTATGGGTGAGTAGTATTCCATTGTATATATGTACCACATATTCTTTATCCATTCATCTATAGATGGACATTTAGGTTGCTTCCATGTCTTGGCTATTGTAAATAGTGCTGCTGTGGACATTGGGGTGCATGTATCTTTTCAAATTAGAGTTTTCTCCAAGAAGTGCTTTTTTAAATGCCATCTGTTTATATTTTGTTTTACCAGAAGTAGTATTTAGTAGTTTAGTATGAAGTAGTTTAGCTGAAGAGAATAGTAGTTTGGAAAGAGTGGCAAAAAGTTAGAATCGTGGTAAATCATCTCTTTAAGTTCTTAAAGAGAACTACAACTTTTTTGTTTCTGCTTTTGGTTTTCTTTAATACTTAAAGCAGTTCTCTTAAGGGGAAGCTCACTTTGTTTTACGTTGTGATATGACCAAGTTTGGTGTTTTAAAATGAGAAACTATCATTTGTTTTATTTCTAGACTTCTCTTGGGAGGCTATAGAGTAATCACTTTTTAACTTCCTGGGTATCTCTAGTGTAGATAGTGGGCTCTGGTTATTTTCTAACAGCAGGTGTTGAATTACAGTCGTCCCTCGGTATCTGGGAGGGATTGGATTAATTTGCATGGATTAATGTGCAGTGGCAGGAATCATTGGAACTCCAGCCTTCACAGCTTCTCTGAACATTAAGGGAAGATGCACATCTAATATTTTACTGAATACCCTGCTTAGACCTACAGGTGAAACTGAGGACAGAAGGCATTCAGTGAGTATTATGTGCCAAAATACTGCTTGGAATTGGAGCTGTCCATTCAAGCTGCCTGTTTTCTTTCCTTCGATGTCTTCCTCCCATGAAATCAGAAAAACAACTTTTAGCCAGACGCCAACATAGTCAACTGTTTGTATGGGTCAGGAAATGATTTCTATCACTTTAGAGCTTTGTTGCTTGTAGATAAAGTATCTAAATTGATTGGTGTTTTTATAATTTGACAAAATTGCTTAACAAAACTTCTATTAATGTTATATAAAGTCTCTTATTTATATGCCCACTCTAGACTAGACCGCAGGCTTCTTTCATTCATACCGTATTATGTGCTTAGTTAAATAAAGCTCTTGTCTTGTTGTTAAAGCTTGCTCATGTTTTTTTCTTAAAACGTAATAAGAAAGGGAAAATAATTGTTGGCAAAAGAGGTTCCCAAGGATCAGAACTATTAAAATTGTTAATAAAATAAATTTCTTTTTTTTCTAAGTTCTGTTGAGGTTTTAGTATAACAGTGCATGAATAGATGAAGTAAACCACTTCTACCCAGCTGATTTAGATTTAAATTTAAAGAGACTTAAAACTCAGTTCTCCAAAATCTAAGACTATTTCCTCTTATAAGCACTATGGTACATTAAGAATTCTGCAATAAAGTAAACCTTCTTTTCCACCCAACATAAACTTGAAAGTTATTTGAAGATAAAATAATTTCCCTCCAAATTTGGAGCACTGTTCCTGAATGGAACATATTCTGCCCAACACAGTTGAGGGTTTTTTCCCTATGTCTACAAAAAATAGAGAAAATAAATTTTCAAATATTTTAGGAGGATCATTTATACTTTGATCTTAATATAGTTTCAGAAATGCCTAGTTGCGCTAACATGGTAGTCACTAGCTACATGTGGATACTTAAATTTAAATTTAAATTAGTTAATATTTAAAAGTCAGTTCCTTAGTCACACCATATTACAAGTACTCAATAACCACATTTGGCTATGGGCTAGGTATCGGACAGTGCAGATAGTAAACTTTTCCATTATTGCTTTAAGTTCCATTGCACAGCTCTGTATAGACTAGAGTTGTCCCTTGCTATCAGTGGGGGATTGATTCTAGGACCTGCCACAGGTACCAAAATCTGTAGATGCACAAGTCTCTTATATAAAGCAGCATAGTACAGTCAGGCTTCCCTTATCTGTGGGACCCACATCACATGGATATTGATATGTATTCCATTAGTGGTAGATCACATTTTTATCAGTTTCTCTGGTTTTATAGATTCCTATTATTTACAAGTATCCTTACCCCCTAAAGTATTGCTAATCAAAGCATGGGATTTTTTTCCTACCAAGTAATTTCCCCAAGTAATAAAAAAAAAATAATAATAGACAGGATTCAAAATAGCTAGATGATGGTAGAAGCATGTTTAGATTTTTGTAAAGTTTGTTATTAACCTTAAAAACTTATGCCAAATTGTGCATAGTTGTGATTCCTAAAAAGAGAATGATAAAGACAGAATTTCCATGTCTACAATCCAAGATTGCAAAACTGAAATAGCCTACCAGTAGCATATGGTTTATGAGATTACTTTTCATATGTAAATTTTAGAGATAATTTTTATTATATAACCACACCCTGAAATGAGCATAAAACACAGAGAAAACATTAAATTGATATATAAATTAATGATTAAACATTTTAGTGACTATTACTTTAAATGAATTTTAGGGTTAATTAGCATATATTTCCTTGTTCAGATTGAATAGAGTGAGAAAAAGCCAGTAGATTTTTAATTCATTTATTCCTTTGAATCTTTTCAATAAGCTTGGTAGGGATAAATATCCTTACGCTGTATATATTGAAACTTATGTAAGGTTGTCAAGTGAAAGTAAAGTCTTGAGTATGCTAAAATTGATTAGATAAGGAAAGACTTTTTCCATTTGGGGCAGAGGAAGAAGAAAAATAGAGGGTTACATGCTAACTACTGGAAACATAGTAAATATAGTTGGTAAACTGGTAAATATAGTTGAGATTTTTCTCTGTGCCTATTTACTAAGATGGTGTCTGGTAGGAGAAAAGTACATAACCAATACATTAGTTGAATTGTTTTCATAAAATGTAATATTACTTTTTATATGTCTAATTTGAATATATTTCATAGTTTCAAGATGATTTAAAAGAATTACCTTTTCATTGTAAAAGCCACCCAGGATTTTTATGAGAAGCCCTAAGATTTGTCTGACTTTAACCTCTAGTGTCGTTTTAATTTCATGTATTTTTTTTTCTCATGCATTTGCAAATATCCAGTAAGTTGTGTGTAAAAATTGCTACCATGATGAAGGAATGCCTTTACTAGAATTTTATACTCTAAGGATTAGGGCTTTAAATCAAGTATGCATTTTAAATTATAGATTTAGTCTTAATTGTCTTGTTTTTGTCCAAGAAAATAAAAAATAAAATAGAACATTTATCTTTTTATTCAGTTACTTATATTATTTGAATGTGACTATTTAAAAATATTTAATAGCTTTTTTAATTACAGAGTTTTATAGAAAGTATATTTGGTTCTTTCACCAGCCTTTTTATTGACTCTTTACCATCACAAGCCTGTTTTATTTTTGTATTGATTGAAGTTGAAAACATAATGCTAGGAAGGAGTTCACTGAAGGCAGGTCTTTGGATACAGAGAGTAATGCATTCCATCTATGTAGCCTTTTTCTGATCTGATTTGATATGGTGGGAACATAGATAATTTGGAGAGAATAAGTTTCTGGTTTTATATTCTTTTATACCTCCATGCATCATTTAAAGCTAACATGTTCTCCTCCTTAGAAATCTTTCCTCTTTTGCCTTTAGTGTATTTTCCATTTCTCTATTTCTTGGACTTAAAACATAACAAAACACCATACAGTGTCACCTCTCTTGCTTCCCATGAGCCTTATTTATAGGTATCCCCCAAATTCTGTTGGATAGTCTTCTCTTTTCTTTATATTCATTCCCTTGGTAAACTCATCCACTCTCTTGGCTTGAATTGTACTTTTTATATGACTGATTTTTTAAACTTTGGACTATTCTGAATGGCAATATCTACCCGTTGTTGAGAAGCATCTCCATTTGGATAGCCTGTGGTAACATTGGGCTTACTTACTGTCCAAAATAAAAGTCACTCCACCCTACCACTAAAGGTTTCTTTCATTGTGTCCCTGGTAATCTTTCTCTGCTGTCCCCATTCCTGTACTTAATTTATCATGACGTCCTCTTGTTTCTCCATGTAAGATGTATCTTGGGTTTCCCATTCTGTCTGTACTCATCTGCACTATCCAGACCCTCATTGTATCACACCTGTTAACTCACTACATCCACTTTCACACCAACCCCGCTTTGCCTTTTTTTTTTTTTCCCTTGAGCTTCCCAAAATCTCCCTGCAGTGACTTTTAAAAATGTATACAAAGTTGGTAATGGCATATTTTCCTTAAATAGAAATTGTAAGCATTTTTATTTATATATCCCTCTGGGCATAGTGCTGGATGCAGTAGGAAATCAGTAAGTAATTGTTCACTCATTCATTCAGCAGCTCTTTCTTGAGTAGTTGTTGGGTTCCAGCTGTTATACTAGTGCTCTAGTGATCTTCTCTCATGCAGCTTACAGCTGAAAACCGTCTCTGGTGAGAAGAGAAGGCTTCTCTGAGGAGGTGGCATTTGTTATCAGACCTGAATGAAATAAGAAAGCCAGTCCTGCAAAGATTTGGGGAACAGTTGCTGCAGACTGAGAGAACAGCAAATGTCAAGGCCCTGAAGAGGGACAAGTTTGGTATGTTTGGAGAGTATCAAAAAGGTCATTGTGACTGGAACATAGTAGAGAGAGAGTGACAGGAGATGTAGTCAGGGGACCAGGTGACAGAGGGACTAATAGGCCATGGTAGGTATTATGGATTTTATCCTAAGTGATGGAAAAGCCTTTGGACAGTTTTGAGTAAGGGAGTGTTGTGAGCTGATATATTTGTTGCTAAGTTAAGAATAGAAGTAGGGAGACTATAATAGTAATATTGGAGAGCAATATCTTGAACTAGTGAGGTAAAAAGCAGTAATAAGTGTTTTGAATTAAGGAAAGAATGAGGAAGAATGGTTGGCAGGATAGATTGGATGGGAGGTGTGAGATAAAAAAGGAACCAAGGAAAACTCAGTTCTGTGTGCTTGGACAAGTCATGTATCCTCCCCAATATCTATTTTCCTGAGTATATAATGAGAAATACCTCTTTCCCACTTCTGTGAAGGAATTGTTATGAGGATCTGATGAAATAATACATGAAAGCTAATTATGAATCTTAAAACACCATTAACATTGTATTACTTTTTAACACTAAACATTTAAAAGTTCACCTTAAATTAAATCATACCTTGTTAATAAAGAGATTTCTAAAAGCTTAGATTTGACAGGAGTAAGAACTCTAACCCATATATAGCTTAGGAAATAGTTTAAATTATAACTTCCCCTGGGTTTATAGTGTATAGTTCCTTTCCAATGATATTTTCAATCTTTAATAGTTTTGACACGGTTCATAAGGATTAGCATGAGGCAACTTCTCCTATTAATTGATAATAAGTAGATGATGTTCTGGCCATAGACTGAACTGCTAATCTAATCATAGAGAAAAAGGTAAACAATACCTGGCTGTCTTTTGTTTTGTAGTATATTTAAGACACTGTGATTCTCCTCTCGGTAAATATTTGAAAACAAATAAAACTAACCCAAATGACCTATAGTTTATTTACTAATATGTTATATTATGTTAATCCTGGGGTGTTGTTGATTATAACAAAACATAATTTACCATACTATAATAAATAATGACCTATCAATAAACTCCAGGTGTTTTACGCTTATTTGTGTCATGCTAATTGTACTTTTCCTGACAATTTTAGATTAATTTAAATATGACTTATGGCATCAAGAAAGACAAATATTCTAAACAAACTTTTTAGTTTCTGAAATTACTTACTCAAGTATGATTCAGCTGAATGCTATTTCTGTTTTCTTATTGCAGATTTCTCAACAGTTATGTCACAAGATTGACCACATTGATCGCAGTAAGACTAAAATGATAATTAAGCTTTTAAGGATGTTTTGTTTTCTCTGAGAATGAGATTAAGTTAGAAAATATTTATGAGTTTAAATTGTTATTCTTTCTTTCAAGGGCCAAATAAATGTTTACATTTAATGATTCACATCTCACACTCTAGTTATTTAAACACTTATTTAAATGATTTTAGAACATTTTAAATGAAAATTACACTTAATTTATAACTGAAATTATATGCCTAATTATACTAACATATTTCAGTGTGAATCATAATCTGAACATCATCTTTTTAGTTTCTGTTTTTATTAAAATATGGCATGAAACATTTAAGGTGACTTCACATTAGGAAAAAAATTACAAAAATAAAATTACTTGGGACTGTAATCACATATTAAGGAAAGACTGTGAAAACAGCATCGAAAGGAATCTTAGACTTCTTGATTACATTTTTCATTGATATTTAAATGATTTATAAACAGTCTTCCAAATATGGAGAGTTGTTGAAAAGGATAGTTCTCTTAAGAAACTGAACTTTTCCTCTTTAATTTTATTTAAAGTGTTAATTTCTACTGTGTATGAGGAAATATGTACTTAAAGAAAAACTTTATCCAAGGCCTTGATGTACATTATTAGAAAATTCTAACTATTAAAATCTGAATTGCAGTGTTGAAATTTTACAGCATTTTTGAAAACTCCTTTTAAGTAACAGAGGAAGAAAATTGAGTAAATTATTTACTCAGTTAATCTGCTTCTTAAATCCCGTTTTAATTGTTCATTTAGAAGCAGTAATTATCAGAAATGTTATTCCGTGTATATAAAATCTTAATGTTTTAACATTTTTTTGGAAAACTGGTACATTTGTTAAATTTAACATTTTTCAGAGGCCAGAGACAACTTTTATTTTATTTTTAAGGGCTTTATCATCATCATTGAGTCTACAGATGTTTATGGCATGTTCATTTTCCTAAGGGAGCATTTTAGCTATCTCTGATTTGTTGCTCTTTGCTTGTTTGTTTTTTCTTAATCAGAACTTTATTGCCCTAACTGAATGGTTTACAACAAAATATTAACATATTTCTGTAGTAACCTTCTGTTTTGCATCTAATGTTTTATAATCAAGGAAGTTAAAATTAGCATTGGATGAAAAAGGTGGTTTTTTTAAATTTAAAAATGCTAACTCTCAGTACATTTTTAGGGTAATATTAAGAGAACACTTAGTTGCAACTGTTCTGAATTCAAGAATTTCGGGAAGAGAGGTGGTGTTCAATAATATTAGATGTTAAATAAGTTAAAAATTAAGAAGTATTCATTTGAGAGTTTCATAAGTGACTGATAATAGAAATCCTGTGTAATAATATCCGGGTTGTGAGGCTTTCTCTAGTTCCTTGAGTCAAGAAGAGGGTAGATTTCATCACTGATTCAGGCTGAGGGTATTGAGAGAGTAGTTCAAATGTTGACCATGGGACTGGAATAAAATGAGGCCAGGGAAGGGCTGATATATTCAGAGAAAATGGAGAAAGACTAGTCAGAGGTAGATAAGCTGGTGAAATGAGATGATAAAGAACTGAAAGAGTAGAATGCTGTGGTTAGGGAGGTGCTATTATAGATTGTTTCAGAGCTGGAGCTGAAGTATTCATATATAATATATACCTTATATATTTTTTTCTTCAGAAATTTTCAGAACTCAGGAGAATTTCTGTTTTTACTCCTTACGTTACATTTCTCTGAAGTGTCAAGATCTTCTAAGTGATCTCTTTTCCTCCAGGCCATCATCAATTCTGTTGAAGCCTATATATGATCCTCAGTTGAACTTTATTAAAGCGTTGCTCTGATTCTTTTATTTCTCTACCTGAAGATGGTTAGTGACTTTCCATTTCTTTTTTTTTTTTTTTTTTTTTTTTTTGGTATGCGGGCCTCTCACTGCTGTGGCCTCTCCCGTTGCGGAGCACAGGCTCCGGACGCGCAGGCCTAGCGGCCATGGCTCACGGGCCCAGTCGCTCCGCGGCATGTGGGATCTTCCCGGACCAGGGCACGAACCCGTGTCCCCTGCATCGGCAGGCGGATTCTCAACCACTGCGCCACCAGGGAAGCCCTCCATTTCTTATAAGATCAAATTCAGGCTTTCTAACTTGGTATTCAAGACCCCTCCTCAGTTTGGCTCTAACATATTTCCCAGACAAATATCCTATTATTCAAGAAGAAGAATCCTACATTCTATGCAATGTGAACGACGTACTCCACCTTGAGTATACATTTTGTCTCCATACTTACATTCATGTCATTCCGTTTTCCTAGAATATTCTTTTTCCTTTTCAGGCTTTTATTTCTCCTGATGAAATCAAACCTCCCTTCTAAAGCCCTGTATACATGTAATCATCTCTTTGAGGCCTTTCCTAATCATCCTAATTGAAAGTGATTCTCCCTTCTTAGTAGTTTGGTGATTTTTATTATTCTTATGTAACTGATAACATATATTCCCTTGTATTCTGCATATTTTAATATGTATTTTCCAGTTGTACTCAGCAAATGAGTATTTAGCAAATGTTTGCTAGTAATCATAAGTACCCCAGAAAGAACTAAATTAATTAGTATCTTTAGTTTTCTTATATTAAAATTGAAACAAAGAAATTAATACATGCATATCCAAAATTGAACCATAGGAAGCAGGGTAGTTAGGAAAGAGCGAGTTCAAGTACTGATGCCGCTGTAGACTGTGTATATGACCTTTAGCAAGTCAGCCTCTTTGTGTCTCAGTATCTGCAGAAAATGATTTATGCATATATTTAAAAGGATTTTTATAAATAGTAGTTACCTTTCTTCCCTCTTACTTGTTTAATGTTATGGTTTACTCCTTTATTGATATGAGAGGGGTAGGACATCAACAGTAAAGATCAGGGATATATCCAAATTTACCTCACTTACACATTGTGATCCTTTCATCTGTACGTTTTAATGTATGGATTTTTACTTTCTACATTACATATAGTAATGATAACTTTGTTGACTTACATAAGTTCCAGCAAGGAGGCTGATTAGATCTATTGATACTGTGTGCTTTTTGGGGGGTGGGAAGAATCAGACCTCACTAGAATACCAATATCTTAAAAGGCCAGAATGAACTTTAGAAAAGTTTAGGTTGTGCCACATTCCCCTTATATAACAGATGAGAAAACCAACATCCAGAGAATTTGAAGGGAAGTAACATGTATAATGGTTAAGAAGAGGAACTGGGTCAGAAAAACCTTTAAGTTTGTGCTGTAATATTTATATAGCTGTTTTGATCTTGAGCCAGTTACATAGTCTAAGATCCAGTTTTTTTGTCTCTAAAGCAGAGTAATGTTTATACATCAGGAGTGTTGTGAATATTAAATTAAAAAATGCTTATAAGAAAAGCGCAGCACAGAGGCTGACATGGTAAATTCTGCTGACCCCTGTCATAGTCATCATCATCCATCTGTAAAGTTACTTGCCCAAAGTCACATAGTGTGAGATCCTGATCCAAACCTGGTTTTGCTTTACTCTAGGCATATAGATTGGAAAGAACATATGTTCAGGGACATGTAACTATTTTAGTTCAATATTGTTGAAATGTAAAATTTGAGGAAGTAAATGAGCCTAAAGGTCAGATCTTATAGGAGTTTACAAACCGAGAAGTTTGGTAAGTGCTAAGTACCTAGCGAAGTTTCTTTTTTTTTTTTTTTTTTTGTGGTATGCGGGCCTCTCACTGTTGTGGTCTTTCCCGTTGCGGAGCACAGGCTCCGGACGCGCAGGCTCAGCGGCCATGGCTCACGGGCTTAGTTGCTCCGCGGCATGTGGGATCTTCCCGGACCGGGGCACGAACCCGTGACTCCTGCATCGGCAGGCGGACTCTCAACCACTGCGCCACCAGGGAAGCCCCGAAGTTTCTTTTAATGTTAATCATTTTAATATTACTTACGGTTTTTCCATTAAATATTTTTAAAAGAAATATATTTTTATACAAGCATTTAGGAAGGAAGAACAAAACTATTATTTATTTATTCACGGATTAAGATACTAGGTGATTTCTATTTGAGCCTTTAACAATTTTAGAAGACATATTATTACATTTTACAGATGGCTAAACTGAGACTCAGAAGAGTCAAGTGTCTTTCCCAGTGTAGTAGTTAAGTCGTTATTTGGAAAGTACAAAAATCAACCATTTAGGGCTGCGGAGCACAGGGTCCGGACGCGCATGCTCAGCGGCCATGGCTCACGGGCCCAGCCGCTCCGCGGCATGTGGGATCTTCCCGGACCGGGGCACGAACCTGTGTTCCCTGCATTGGTAGGCGGACTCTCAACCACTGCGCCACCAGGGAAGTCCTGGTTTGGTGTTTTTTAATTGTAATCAGCAAAGTCTAGCACCTAGACCATTAGGTCAGTATTTTATGAATTAAAGTGACTTGAAAGTTAATCTGGTTAATAAATTATTCTTTTCCCCTCACACTTTCTAGAACACCAATGCACACATCTGCTGTGAGATGTATAAGACAAAGAAATGTGTACACTAAATATTTAGTATTAAAGTATTGTTGTTAAAAATTTTCTTAGGTATGATAGCAGTATTGGGCTGTTTGTTTATGTAGCACAAGTCTGTGCCAAGAAGCATAAGCATCTTTGTCAAAAGCTGAGCTTGAGGAATAAAAGTGCATTCACCAATCACTTATTTTCTTTTTACTTGGCACCTCTGATGAAAGAGAATTTGCTAAAGGGGGTGACAAAGCATTTAGCCTGATGTCATTATTACAAATAAAATATAATTTCATGATTTTACTAACCATAATTCTCCTACAAAAAAAGATCACTATTGTGTCATACTTTCTCAATATTCAGTGTTTGTTTCACAGAGATGTGGGAGGTTCAGGGGAATAAAAACTAACATTTCTAGAACCTCTATAAAAGTGATGATGGTGATGATGGTGGTGGTGGTGGTGGTGGTGATAGTCAACATTTAAGTGCTTAATTATGTACTAGGCACTCTTTTATGAGTTTATTGTTTTAACTTATTTCATCTTCCTAGCTTCATGAGAGAGGTATCCTCATTTTACTTTTGAGAAAACTGAGTTATAGAGAGGTTAAGCAAGTTGCCCAGGGTCACATGGTTATTAATCAGTGAAGTTCAGAGTTCAAATTCAGACAGTTTGACATGTAGCCCATGTCTTTACTATGCTACACTACTTCTCTTTTTGCAATGGTACCAGGTGCTATTAATATTTATCTCATTAATTTCATTTATCTGGGAATGTCTTAATTTCTCATTCTTTTCCAAAGTTTAGTTTTGCCAGATATAGAATCCTTGGTTAACAGTTGTTTTTCGTTTAGCACTTTAAATATGTCATCCCACTGCCTCTGGCCTCCATGCTTTCTGATAAGAAATTGGCTGTTAATTTTATTGAGGACTTCTTGTACATGACAAGCTGCTTCTCTCTTGCTGCTTCCAAGATTCTATCTTTATCTTTCAGCAGTTTGACTATAATGTATCTTGGCATGATTCTCTATGAGTTTCTCCTACATGGAGTATATTGAGCTTGTTGGATGTGTAGATTCTCCTTTTGTTCATACATCATTTTCTGTGTTTCCTTTTGTTCTTTGTCCATGGTGTCTTTTAACAATTTTAAACATATTTAAGACAGGGAATTTGTTGCTAGTACACCTCCCCTACAAGAAATGAAAAAGGTAGTTTTTCAGGCTGAAATGAAAGGACACTAGACAGTAACTAAGAGCCATATGAAGAAATAAAGAACTCCAATAAAGGTAACTACATAGGTAAATGGGTAAAGAACATAGTACTTGAAAGGAAAGAAGTTACTCAGCATAACTAGAGTACAGAGAGCAAAGATTATGGTTTGAAATTAACAACCAGAAGATATAGAACATAGTAGAATAAGGTAAGGACTTTTTTCCTTTACCTTAATATCAATGAGCAGTGTTTGACTACCAAATTTAAGAAATATTTAAGAAATTATAAGCTTGAACTTCTGTGACCTGAAATTGTTCTTTACTTTATGATTTCAGCAGATGATAACTAAATGCCTACTGTGTTTGAGGGATGTGATTTTACCCTTTCCAAATGCAGTCATGGTTATATCAATTTTGTTAGCTCTGTTTGTGACCTGTTGCTTCTCAGTAAACAGGTGAACCCACACAGTGTTCAATGGTGACCATTAGAACAAACATATATCTGATCTGTTCTTATGATTTCTTTCACCTTTCAATTCCTGTCCTCTAAGGGAGAATTAATAATGAAGGCTAATTATGTGCCAGATAGTTTCCAAGTATCATTTTATCTTAGACTTATTGATGTTAAGTAACTGCTCCAAGTTGACATCATTAGTTATGGTCATAACTGGGATTCAGGTTCGTATTTCTCTAACTAAAGACAATAATGTTTCTACTATAATTTAGTCAAAGAATATAAAACTAATTTGTGTTCAAGAGACCTGAGTATATATACTTAGAAATAAAGTACATAATGCTCAATAAATATTTGTTAGCTGATTGAATGACAGAAGCAGAATTATGGGAGAAAAGAATTCTAGAATCAGCCGGTATGTGCCCCGAGGTGATTTTCTAAGACAAATTCTTCAAACAACTCATATACTGCCTTTCTCTCTCTTATTTAATTATCTTTAGTTTTGTATACCTTAGTTACAGTATTGATAATCAGTAAGGAAAGAGACATGATGTATGCTGTCAAATGGAAAATTGCTTGTTCTCAAATATTCTATCTAATAAAATATTCCCTAGTTAGGGATTGTGAGTCTTTCATTTGGTCAATCAATATATTATATGCTTCACATTCAGTCAGTCACTCATTCATTTGTTCATTCATTCAACAAACATTTATGGAACACTGACATATTCTACCATCTACCGGTTGGGGATGCTATGGTCAATAAGACAAAGTTCCTTCTGTATTCAGTTTACTTTCTAGTAGGAGAACAGAAGTAAAGAAATAAATAAAATATTTTCAAATATTGATAAGAGCTCCAAAGGAGGGGGAAAAGTAAGGAAAATGTGGTAGCGTACACGGTGGGGGGCAGGGTAGAATGAAGGGCAAAATACATATGAAAGTTTGGAATGACCTCCATGAGGAGGCAATGCTTGTGTTGAGAAATGAATCACCAGAAGGAGCCAGCCACGTGAGGATCTGAGGAACTGGGAATCACAGTGCCAAAGGAGCTAGGACACTGTGTGCTTGGGGAATTGAGGTAGACAGATGTCACTGAAACTAGTTAGAACTCTTTCTAATGTGAAGAGAAGCCACTTTATAATGGTTGATTTTATTTCCCCTCATCCCTTGTTTAATTTGAAAATACTACATTCAGCTTCCTATTGGAAGCTTTAAGGAGGAAAGTCTATTACATTGGTGACATTAAAGCATTATTGTAAATTCTTTATGTTTTGTGTGAATTTATATTTTTGGAGACATTCTACCGTCTTATTCCTAAATTAAATACCATTACTATTGTAGTTAAGAAGTTTCTATCATCTTAAAGAGAAATTCATGGATATTCATTATTCCTTTTGAATTACTTAGGAAATTTATAAACATGGAAAATATACTGTCCCTCTTCTCTTCTTTGAGAGCTTACAGTCTAGTGGAAAAACTGACACAAAAACCAGTCATTACATATGTGGAGGATGTCACAATAGAGGTATATGTATAATATTTTTTGAATATAGAAAGGATGGTGTGATCCCTGGGAGTGGGAAAGGCCTCATCAAAAATACTCATTCTGGGCTTCCCTGGTGGCACAGTGGTTGAGAGTCTGCCTGCTAATGCAGGGGACACAGGTTCGATCCTTGGTCTGGGAAGATCCCACATGCCGCGGAGCAGCTGGGCCCGTGAGCCACAACTACTGAGCCTGCGCGTCTGGAGCCTGTGCGCCTCAACAAGAGAGGCCCACACACCGCGATGAAGAGTGGCCCCCACTTGCCACAACCAGAGAAAGCCCTCGCACAGAAACAAAGACCCAACACAGCCAAAAATAAATTAATTTTTTAAAACAAGTAACAAATGTTCAAGTACAATTGGTGTCTTAAAAAATACTCATTCTATAAAAATGCTCATTCTACAAAGATTTTCATCCTGCTTTCTAAAAAATAAATAAAGTTTATTTATTTATTTATTTATTTATTTATTTATTTATTTTTGGCTGCATTGGGTCTTCACTGATACTCGTGGGCTTCTCATTTTGGTGGCCTCTCCTGCTGCGGAGCACGGGCTCCAGGTGCGCAGGCCTCGGTAGCTGTGGCTCGCGGTCTCCAGAGCGCAGGCTCAGCAGCCGTGGCTTACGGGCCCAGTTGCTCCGAGGCATGTGGGATTCCCCCCCCCCGACCAGGGATCAAACCGTGTCCCCTGCGTTGGTGGGTGGATTCCCAACCACTGCATCACCAAGAAAGCCCTCATCCTGCTTTTTGAAGCATACTAGGTGCCAGGTATCAGTATTTGAACAGGGATGCTTATGGTGCAAAAAGATCTTTACAGAGAGTTTATGATTTCCAGCAATATAGCAAAATAAATAAGTGGTATTTAACTTATACACTAGAAAGTCAAATTTCTCTTCTAAGTGGAGGGTGAAAAATCATTATGGTGCTCTTTATTACTGTTGCCCTTTTCCCCTTCTGTTTTCTCTCACCCTTTATCTTCCATTTTTGTAAGTATACCTGCAGTAGGAAGATAAAATGTTAAAAGTTTTGAAGGAAGTCTTCACAACAAGTTTCATTTTTTGTTTTTGTTTTGTTTGTTTTTTGAAGGGGGTGTGTGATTGTAAGAAGAGAATTGATTTATTTCTGAACTGGTAATAACATCTTCTGAGGTCCTCAGCTGGTAGCTTAGATCTTTCAGTGGTGAAAGCAGGCATTCTTTTCTTCTTCCTGATCTTAGGAGGAAAGCTCTTGGTCTTTCACCATTTACTGTGATGTTAGCTATGGGTTTTCCAGAATGCCCTTCTTATGTTGAGAATGTTCCCCTATATTACTTACTAGTTTTCTGAGTGTTTTTTAAATCATGAAAAATTGGTGGATTTTGTCAAACGTTTTATCTGTGTTGGTTGAGATACTCATGTGATTTTTTTCCCCCCTTCGTTCTGGTGTGGTATGTTACATTGATGGATTTTCTTGTATTGAACTATCTATTTATTCTTAAAACTTATTTGCCTTCTCAATTAAGCCTTTCCTTATACTCCCAAATTGAATAAAATGTCACTGTGCTCCTCTCTAGGATGGAGAACCGTGACTATCTTTTATTATTTCCTTTAGCTCCTGTTTATAATTTATTTGCTTATGTCATTTTTAATATTTTTAAAATCTCTTAAACCTTGTTTATAATAATGTATAACCTTATGAATCTCTTTGGGAAATATAATCTCTAATCAGTTTTTGTATAACATATCATAAGTTGATTTTCAGTAAAAATGCTATATGTTTGATCAGTACATCAATAAATATAATATCATTTGAATTTAATCTTTGATAATTTTTTTAATATATAAAGACAATCTTTTTCTACTTTGCAAGGGTAGAAAATGAACTATTTTATTTTATTAATAAATTTATTTATTTATTTATGGCTGCGTTGGGTCTTCGTTGCTGTGCACGGGCTTTCTCTAGTTGCGACAAGTAGGTGCTACTCTTCGTTGCAGTGCGTGGGCTTCTCATTGCGGTGGCTTCTCTTGTGGCGGAGCACAGGCTCTAAGCATGCGGGCTTCAGTAGTTGTGACATGTGTGCTCAGTAGTTGTGGCTCATGGGATCTAGAGTGCAGGCTTAGTAGCTGGGGTGCACGGGCTTAGTTTCTCCGTAGCATGTGGGGTCTTCCCGGACCAGTGATCAAACCCGTGCAAGGGACACAATTTTAATTAATTTATTAATTTATTTATTTATTTTAAAATTTATTTTTAATTATATAAGACATACCTTATCAACTCTTAAGCCAGGCACCTCTGAATAAGCACCTGAGGGTCTTTTCTTTTTTTTACTGTGATAAAAATGCGTAACATAGAATTTACCATCTTAACCATTTCTGATTGTACAGTTCAATAGTGTTAAGTATATTCACACTGTTTTGCAACCAATCTCCAGAACTTTTTCATTTTGCAGAACTGAAACTCTATACTCATTAAACAATCCCCATATTCCCTGCCTCTAGCCCTTGGCAACCACCATTCTACGTGCTGTTTCTATGAATTTGATTACTCTAAGTACCTCATATTAGTGGGTTTATAAAATATATTTTTTGTAACTGGCTTATTTCACTTAGTATTTATAATGTCCTTGAGACATTCAACCATATTGTAGCATGTGTCAGAATTTCCTTCCTTTTTAAATATATATATTGCATCATATATATATATACCACATTTTCTTTATCCATTCATCCTCCAGTGGACACAAGTTGCTTCCAACTCTTCACTATTTATTGTGATATTAGCATTTTAAAATGACATTTAAAAAAAAAAAGACATTTTTATTTGGTTTATTAAGCATAGGTTTAAATGTAACAGTGTTACAACAATTTAAAAGTTCAAAATTGCTTTCATTTGCTAATGTTTGAAGTTCTTACAGTATCAATAAATATACTAGTTTAGTTTTTTTTTTTTAATATTTATTTATTTATTTAGTCTGCACTGGGTCTTAGTTGTGGCTCGTGGGATCTTCCTTGTGGCATGCGGAGTTCTTAGTTGCAGCATGCATGCGGGATCTAGTTCCCCACCAGGGATCAGACCCGGACCCCCTGCACCAGGAGCACAAAGTCTTACCCACTGGACCAACAGGGAAGTCCCACGCTGGTTTAGTTTTATAAATTTTGTCCTAATTCAGAAAAAGATAATTGCATCCAGTTTGGCTGTTCATTTTAAAGAGAATTATCATTACAGTTTTTCATCTTTACATTGGTTTTTGAAATAATAAAGGCATTTCGAGGTGCTGTATAAGATATTTTTTTCAATTTATTTTATATTTTATTTATTTTTGTCTGCATTGGGTCTTCGTTGCTGTGTGCGGGCTTTCTCTAGTTGTGGCGAGCAGGGGCTACTCTTCATTGCGGTGCGCAAGCTTATTGTGGTGGCTTCTCTTGTTGTGGAGCATGGGCTCTAGGAGCGCAGGCTTCAGTAGTTGGGGCATGCGGGCTCAGCAGTTGTGGCTTGTGGGCTCTAGAGCGCAGGCTCTGTAGTTGTGGCACATGGGCTTAGTTGCTCCGTGGCATGTAGGATCTTCCTGGACCAGGGCTTGAACCTGTCTCCCCTGCATTGGCAGGAGGGTTCTTAACCCTTGCACCACCAGGGAAGCCCTGTATAAGAATTTTGATGAGATGAATGCAGTTGGAATTTGGTGAAGATCTTGGGATGATTTTGCTGAATTGTCATTTTATGTCCTTATTGGCTTTCATTTCTTTGTTAATGCACTTCATGCTTCTATTCTTTAACAAATTAAAAAATGTAAAAAAGCATCAAAACCTTCATGGCAACTATGCCAGTGTTCATAGGGATTGAGTATCATGAGCATCCTTAACAGTTGTCGCTCATTACCATACCTGATATACATTTAGGGTTCTCAGCCTATTCTCTTTTGCGTCTTGAGAAAGTTATATTTTCTTTGTTATTAAAAATAGATTTTTAAGCTCACTATTACCTCATTTAAAAATATGAACACTATGAAACTATGCATGAAACTCCTTGAGAAGTTTTTAACTAACAGTATTCAGTTGTAAGCTCTTTGTGGACAAAACTATGTTATTCACACATGTCTGTTCACAGTGTTGGAGCTTAAGCCCTCAAACTTGTTTCCAGTAAGTATTTGTTGGATTGAGTAGGTTTCTAAATGTGTATGTATAGTTATTTACACACGTATTCAGCAAATCTGTATATAATTTTACCCATACTGTGATCCAGTTACCTTCTATTAATTTTTCTTGTCTAAGGCACCATTTAAAGAGGGATTAATATATGAGGACTTGGGGACCAAACCAATTATCAAATCACTGTAGTAGCAATAACTCATTTAGACTGTTGCCACACAGATATCCTCAGCAATGTTTAAGGAAGCTACTGGACAACTGCAGTAACTCCAGACCACTTTTCACTGTGGATTTCACTTGGAGAGGTGGGAAAAGAGTTGATTTTATTTTAGTGAACTATTAAGAGGATATCATATATTTGAAGAGAGTTGAGTTCATTATTATCTGCAGTTGTACTATAAGTAACACTATTTTTAATCCATTTTCTTTGTCTATTTTAAGTATTGTATTGTGATCATTTTTGCATACTGAATATTGGACTTATTAGGGAAACTAGAGGTTTAGTCTTCAAATAAAATAAACGTATATTTTAATAAGAAAGATGTCATCTTGTAGATCGAAGTCTATGAGTGCATAGAAATATTTTTCCCAAAGAATAAAAATTTACCACACTGTAACATGTGTAGCACCTGCCAATGTAATTATATCATTAGTTTAGTATAATGTTAATATTAAGTACTGAGAAATCAATAGTAATAAGCTCTGATATGCTGTTTCAATTATTTATTGTAAGCATACTTAATGGAAGAAATAAGGCGTTACTAGAAGTTAACTTCCCTCTTGTATTTGTTAAATTTAAGTACTTTCCTGAAAAATATTAAAGCTATAACAATATAAAAATTATTTTAGAATACAAATTATTTCAGAATATGATTTAATTGTAATTTAACGTTTAGAAAAAAATTGTTTTATTTTGTTTCACACATACCTCTAGAAGCACACTTTATAAATCCTCCATATGTTTTGAATCATGACATTGGGATAAATATAACATTCTTTTCTTGAAATTATGAGTAATCATTGTATAAAAATAAGTATGAAATATGAATAAAATTTTGATTTGATTGTGGCTTCTCTTTTTAAGAAACTTTCTAAGAATATTTTCTCCTTTAACCAAAGTTTATATCCATTATGTTTTTTAGATTGCACTTTGGGGTTCATTTAACCTTTGAAATAATGTTAAGCTATGATTTTCTTTGTATGTGGGTTAGTCTATATCAAAAGGCAACTTTTTATTATTTTACATACATTCATTTTACCTCACCAATAAAGTTATTTTAAGCTTAAACATGGAAACTATTCTGTTTTGGTTTTCCCTTAGTTCCTAGTAAAAGGTGTTTAATGAGTTAGCCAATGAGTAATGTAGGATCAAAAGTATAAGGTTAGTTCTGAAATTGCTGCTTTTGCCTTTAGTTTTGTAGCACTTGTGTTTTGGTTGTACCTGTAGGTGAAAATAAACATTTAAATAATTTTTTGGTTGAATTACTTTGTATTTCTCAACTTTTCATATGTACACAAAATGTTAAATCTTCAATCAGTCAGGATTAAGACTATTTCAAAAGATTGCCTCTACAACTTCAAGTTTATTCAGAAATTAATATGATGTGTTATATATAAAACTGAAAAGAATCTTAAAATCATATTATGTTCAGTACTCTCATTTTAGAAAACCAAACCTTAGAGTGATTGGCTGGATGTTACACAGCCAGTTTATGGCAGAGACTCCAGCATCAGTAGCTACTACCTAATCCAGTTCTTTTTCTGAAAATTAGATGATTTTATTTCTTTTTAATGTATTATATATTTCTTTCATATTATTTTAGAAAGAAGATCATGTTTCAGGTCTATTTCTGTTAATAGTATCACTATTTCCCACATCATTATATGAATGCTGTTATCATTTTGCATTACTCTCCTTCCTCTGGCTCTAGATAATCCAAACTTAAAAGTTGCTGTGTTCTATCTTCAGTATTTTTTGCATTCTTTGTCTTCCTGTCATTCCTACCACAACCCTATTTAGGTCATGTTTAGATTGCTCTATTGGTTTATTTACTAGCTTCTCTGTCTTCAGGATCATGTCTCCTCTTCTTACTGATTATGGCTAACATTGCCATATTAACATACCTGAAATCATGATTTCTTTTTCCGTGTCTTTGTTTATAATATTCCATTTTTTTGTGAAGATTCTTTTTCTACCTCTGCACATATATTCAAATGCTGTACATCCTTCAAGACCCAATTCAAATCTAATTTCCTTTTCAAGACTAGCCATATCTACCTAAAGGAAGTACCCTTTGAAAATTTAGGGTCAGTTAGTATGTGTAATCATCTGACGTCTAGACTCATGGTATCCTATTATCATAGCGTGCTAGAGCAGGAAGAGACTTTAGATATCACTTATTCTAGTCATCTCACTTTACAGGTGAGTAAGTGGTTTTTCTAGATAAATGACTAAGTACTTGGAGGGTTCAGAGCAAAGATGTAATTAGACTTGTCTCCTAACCTGTAATCCATAATTTCTTCTTGTGTAACACACTTCCGCTCACTGTAAAATACCTTGTCTTTTTATAAAGTCTTTCATGAGTACGTTTATTATTTCCTCTACTTGAGGCTGAGAATCTTGTTGTAAACTTTTTTATACTCCCCTTAATGTTTTGCACAGAGTAGGTCTTAATTCATTATTTACTTTGTAGAGAAGCAATATTGTAAGTAAGGTTATTTCCATTTTTATAAATATTCATGATTAAGTATTATACTGCCTTTTCTTTTTTTTTTTTTTGGCTGCACTGTGTGGCATGTGAGATCTTAGTTACCCGACCAGGGATCGAACCCATGCCCCCTGCAGTGGAAGCACGGAGTCTTAACCGCTGGACCACCAGGGAAGTCCCTATACTGCTTTTGTTTAAAAGGAATGGAAGAAGAATTTTTAATAGTTTTTGGCAGTTTGCATCTATTTCCACTAAAAAATAATAGGAAACAACAAAATATAATTGAAAAATTTTCTCTTTCATCGCTAAGTAAATGGGTTTCACCTGTTTACAATGTAAAGCACACAGTTTCGAGTGCAAAACTAAATTTCATCAACATTTCTTCATTGCTTTAATGTTCTCAATTTTTAAGGAAATAAAATGTTTTATATGAAATCATCTTAGAGCAGATTATATTAAATGGAAACATGATATAGTTCTGTTGTCTTAGTTGAAAACTACCTAGTACAGTCTTTTCAGGTTTTAAAGTTTTATGAATATATCTGATTGAAAGCAAGTAAGTAAAGCAACAAGAATTTTAGCAAATATATGCACTTTAAAATTCCTTTACAATTCAGCATGAATAAAAATGGTACATTAGAGGGTAGTTTAAATACCTATCAGGTGAATAAAGCATGGGCTTCATGCTTATAGTTGGGGATATATGTATCTTCTGCATTAGATGTATTACAGAGGTGATGTCAAGGTGAAAGCAAGCTTGCAGAATGGTTGGTAATCATTGATATTCTGACTTGGAGGCTGTAAATGGCTCAGTGGCAGATGGAGTCTTTGTCAAGGAAGAAAAATGGCAGCTTTGGAGCATCATAGATGTATTGCTAGCAGCTCAGCACACAGTCTGTGACCTTCTAGTATTCAGGAGTCTTTCTTATGCGCTAATAAATTGTCCTCAGCTTTTATTCACCTAACGTAGTTAAACAGTACTTATCATATTTCAGTACAAATTGAGGTGTTTTGTTACAGAGAAATAGAAATATGTTTTATTATCTAGTTCTTAAAGAAGTAAGCTTTTAAGGGAACAGGCATTTCTTGGAATCAGAAATATTTCTCAGTTAGTTTGCAAGGGTAAAAACAATAGAATTTAACTGAAAAAGTATATTTTTAGAATCACAGAATATTAAAGCTAGAAAATATGTTAAAAATCCTAGACAAACTTTCTCATTTTACAGATGAAGGAACTGAGTCTCATAGACTGTGATTCAACCAAGGTCATTAAACTAGTTCATGAAAAACGTTAGGTGACTCTTAGATTATGACTTGTTATACATATAAAACGGCTTTAGTTATGAAGGTAAAAGAAACTAGTCTCTTTGAATAAAACTTAGAATACTACAGAGTACACCTACTTATTCATGACCACTGCATATGAGCATACATAATTTTAGAGACTTTAATTTACTATTTAATTGCACGTATTTTTATTGGAAAGAATTCAAGTTTTTCATTTTAATCATTGCTAGATTGCTGTACAGAAAAATTTTTGTTGAATGAAGAGTTTATACCTGGGTCAAATATGTATCTTTGTGTTGATTTATTTGTGTATTTTTAAAGGTTCTTTTAGTGATAGCATTTCATATTAAAATATTTGAGGGTTTTGTAGATTTTGTACTGGAATGTTTTGAATGAAATATTGTTGCATGTATCCGTGAGAAATCCAGTTTTTAGAGGAATATAGATCCCTATGAGAGTGTACTAACATGTGGAGTATATTCAATTGGACAGCTGACTTATACTGAAGAGTAGTAAGTCATGGCTAAAATTAAAAGTGGAAGCATTACACACGTAAAACCTACTAAAGCATTTGACAGTTGCTAAAGTTA
This sequence comes from Kogia breviceps, assembly GCF_026419965.1. Lineage (NCBI taxonomy): Eukaryota > Metazoa > Chordata > Mammalia > Artiodactyla > Physeteridae > Kogia > Kogia breviceps. Next base: position 129,887,318 of record NC_081311.1, on the reverse strand, counting down.
TAGAAAGGAATCTCTGTACATCATGGAAGAAAACTACCCTTTGTTCTAGAAGGTCAAGGTTGCTGTACAAATTGCTTCAATTTGTAGTCTTTCTTAAGCCAGTGTCTAAACAAGTAAACTTAAAGAGAAATTTAACAATTATTCAAAATAATGTCCATGCATTTTCTAAAGATAAAATTATACAATTTTACAATTGTTTTTGATTAGGAGAAAAATTTGAAAGGTTAGGGCTGAAAGGTCCCAAAATCTTGAAGTAAGTTTTTTTTTCTTTTGGGTTTTTGTTTTTGTTTTTAAGGATAAAACTGGTTAGACCTTTTAGATAGAAAGTGGCCATAAAAAATATTAACCATAACATCATAAAGAAGAATACTATTCCTATCAATGGATATGTTGATATGTAGCTATTCACCTATAATCTACTTTGATATGAAGTAAATACACTCAGATAGAGGTTAAATGATGGTTACTAAATTATTCAATAACTAATGTTTGGGTGCCTAGTACATGCAAATGCTGAGGATAAGGCAGTGAACAAAACAGACTGTGCAAACATGGGGCTAACAGTCAATGAGCGAAAGAGATAACAGTTAATAAACTAATATTTACTATATTAGATGGCAATCAACACTATGAAAAAAGATGAAGCAAATTAAGAGTCATGAGTGCCAGGGTTGTGAGGTTAGTATTTGTTATGGGGTGGTTGGTGAAGCCCTTCCTAAGAAGATGACAGTTTAACAGAATTCTTAGGAAAATGAAGGAGCAAGTCATGCATATATCTGGGTGATGACTCTTCCAAAGAAAATAGCCAGTGCCAAGACACTGAGGAAGATTGTACTTGGCATATTCCAGTAACAATAAGGAAACCAGTGTGTCTGGAGTGGTGTGAGTAATGAAAGGGAGTAATAAATGAAGCTAGAGAGATTTCACATAGACATACATTTAAGAATTAAGTTTTTTTAAAAAAAGAGAATATTGAAAAAAATTATGCTGTAAGCTTAACTAAAGCTCATATTGTTGCTAAACCAGTGGTCCCCAAAATAGTTTTGCTAGAGCCTTAGTTGTGTAGAGTGAGTATTGCTTGATAAAAAGATTCCATGTTCAAGTAAGTTTGGAAAACTTAGGGTTAATGTTAAACAAAGTTAAACAGGTTTTGTTTTGTTTAACAACTGTTAAGGCACATCTTTTAATATACTAACATGTTTTGTGAATCTCTAATCTTTGACCCTTCCTTCAAAGAACCTCTTAAGAGGAGCTAGTGTTTTTCAATGCTTAGGGTAAATGCTGTATTATATAATCCTACAGATTAACTATTGGTTACTAAAAAGATTTTCCACAATCGCTGTTTCATAACCTCTATGCTCCTTAAGCCAACATTTCTCTCTGCCTGCTTTTTCAGTAAAGACATTTCTTTATTGTTTTCCTAAATAATTCTCAAATCCATCCTTTTTTCTCTATTCGTGATGCCTAAATCTTTATGTAGGTTTGCATCATGCCTCACCTGGGCTATCACAGTAGCCTCCTGACTGGTGGCTCTGCCTCTAGTCTTGCTGTGTCCAGATTCAGCGTCCTCTTCAGTGACCATTTAAATGGCATCACACATCTAACTTGATTATTCACCTGCTTAAAATCCTTTTACAGAATAAAATTTTAATCTCATTTACAGGGCATATGATATCTTCTACAGTCTCTCCTATCTACATCTAAAATTTTGCCTAAATTTCCCATACTTCGTATTCCCAACTTTGAAACCACTTATACTTCCTCAAAGCAGGCAGTGGGTATATAGTCTTTTTGCCTTTGTTCAGTGCTATTATTTCTTTCTGACATAGCCTTCCCTCTGTGAGTAGCCTAATTTCTTCATTCGTAAAGATTTAGAGCAGACATACTCTTCTTGAAGAATACTCTCAACTTCTTCCTGTCTAAGTCAGGTACACTGATGTACAATTCTGCCAAAGCACTTAAAACAGTGAAGTAAAACTATGTGTTTTCTCCATTCTCTATATCCTGTACCTTGTATCTGTATCTTAAGTGCTTCATACTTTAAGTAGATACCCAATAAATGTGGCAAATTACTCTACCAAGTAGTTGAAGACTTTCTTATAAACAGATCTATCAATTTCCCTCTTTTCCAGTTCAAGATCTGTTTGGATTATAGACTTAAATGTAAAACATAAAACTGTAAAACTTTTAGAAGAAAACATAAGGGAAAATCTTTCAGTCCTAACTTGGTAAAGAGTTCTTATATTGATACCTGACACAAAAAACCACAACCCTTGAAAGTAACAAAAAATCAGTAAATAGGACTTTACAAAAATTAAAACTATTTGCTTTGTAAAATACCCTGTTATGATGGTGAAGAAACAAGCTATATACTAGGAGAAAATATTGAAAACCACATATCTGACAAAGGACTCATATCTAGGATATATAAAAACTCTCAAAACTCAGCAGTAAAAATGCCAACAGTCTAATTAGAAAACTCAGTAAAAGACATGAAGTAACATTTCACTGAAGAGGATATCCAGATGTCAAATGAGCACATGAAAAGATGTTCAAAATCATTAGCCATCAGAGGAAAACAAAAGTTAACTATCACTAGTCACCTATCAGAACAGCTAAAACAAAAATTAGTGACAATATCTACCACTGGCAAGAATGTGGAGAAATTGAGCTCTTATACATTGCCATTGGGAATGTAAAATGGTACAACCACTCTGGAAAAGAGTTTGGTAGTTTCTTAAAAAAACAAAAAAAACAACTAAACATATGTGAAATACATGACCCAGCAAATGCACTCCTGGGCATTTATCCCAGCAAAATGACTGTACATGGTTGTTTATAGCAGCTTTATTTGTAATAGCCAAAACTGGAAACTATCAAAATGTCTTACAATAAGTGAATGGCTAAACACGGTATGGTGTGTCCATACCATGCAGTACTACTCAGCAATACAAAGGTATCAACTATTGATACACAGATCTCAAGGACATCAGGCTCAGTGAGAAAAGTCAATCTCAAAAGGTCACTCAATAATTCCATTTATGTAAAGACAAAATGATAGAGACTGAGAACAAATTTGTGGTACCAGGGGTTAGGGATGGTGGAGGAGAGCGGGGTTTGGGTGTGACTGTAAAGGAGTAGCATGAGAAAGATCTTTGTGGTGATGGAATAGATCTGTATCTTGTTTGCAGTGCTTTTTACATGAATCTAGATCTGTGATAAGATGACATAGAACTATATGTATACGTTGTAGTTAGTTTCCTGGTTTTGATATTGTACTATAGTTATATAAGGTGTTGTAACCATTAGTGGGACCTGAGTGATGAGTACATGCGATCTCACTATACTATTTTTTCAACTTTCTGTAAATATATAGTTATTTCAAATTAAAAAGTTACAAAATTGTCTTTTTTTCTTCTACCTTCCCATCCATCTCTGAGAAAAAAAATTGTTTTACCTCGCACCTCCATGTTTATTGCAGCATTACTTACAATAGCCAAGAGGTAGAAAAAACCTGAGTCCACTGATGGATAAATGGTTAAAGAAAATGTGTTATATATTTATACAATGGAATATTACTCAGCCATAAAAAGAAGGAAATCCTGCCATTTGCAGCAACATGGATAGACCTTGAGGGCATTATGCTACATGAAGTAAGACAGAGAAAGACAAATACTGTATGATCTCACTTATATGTGGAATCTAAAAACAAAAACAGGGCTTCCCTGGTGGTGCAGTGGTTGAGAGTCCGCCTGCCGATGCAGGGGACACGGGTTCGTGCCCCGGTCCGGGAAGATCCCACATGCCGCGGAGCGGCTGGGCCCGTGAGCCATGGCCGCTGAGCCTGCGTGTCCGGAGCCTGTGCTCCGCAACGGGAGAGGCCCGCGTATCACAAAAAAAAAAAAAAAAAAAAAAAAAAAAAAATACCCAAACTCATAGTTAACAGAGAACAGATTGGTGGTTGCCAGAGGTGGGGGGGTGGGTGAAATCGGAGAGGGTTTTCAAAAAATACAAACTTCCAGTTATAAAATAAATCAGTCTTGGTAAAAGCAAACAAAAAATGTTTTGCCTCCTTACTAAACCTAAGACTTTATTCATGCTTTTTGATTTTTATCCTTTTCTGTGTCCTCCAGAGACTTGTTTAATTGATTATTCATAAGACATATCCAGCTTATCCTTTCTTGACTGATTTATTTCAGATTGTCCTATCTTAACAAAATGATAAATAGAAGTGAACAAACCAACAAAACCTTTACTTCCCGTAAGTGGTTGTATTTGTATATTAAAGATATATATCCATGTTAACGTGTAGCTCTAGTTCATTTATTTTAATTACTATATATTTCATTATAAAAACACACCCCAATCTTTTATTTGCTAGTATTTCACTGTACAAATAATGCTGTAGTTTACATTTTTGTATATGACTTTATGCATATGTATGAGAGTTTTTCTGGGTTACATACTCAGAAGTGGAATTTCTGTGATATTGACTACATACAGCTTTGATTTTACTAAGTATTGCTTAATTTCTTTCTACAGTGGTTATATGAGTTTACACTATAAGTGCATAAGAGATTTCCTGGTCTACATTTTTTCCCAACTTTTGGATTTTCCTTAATTTTTGCCTCCCTACTCCATCTATGTAGAATCTGCTATGAAGTTCAATGGATTTTACATCTATAATTTAATTTTTTGTTTCTTGCTCTACTTTGACCAGTCAACAAGTAAAAAAAGAATTGATTCATCTTATCTTTCATATTCATATTTATCTCCATATTTCTGACTCAACTGCCACAATCTTAGTTCAGACCCTTTCCTCTTGCCTAATATTTTGCTACAGGCTGAATATTGTAATATCCCTCTTGGAAATCTCTTTCTGCTCCAATTCATCCTACTTAAAACTGCTAGTTCAATATTTCTAATCCAAGTAGTTTACCACTGTTTGCAGTGTTGAATAAATTTAACACTTAAAGTGATGTTCAAGGTTGTCTCTAATAAGGTCCTAAACTAGCTTTTCAGCCACATCTCCCACTATTTTCTATATATGCCTTATATACTAGCTAGACTAGATTACATTCAGTTATTAATTGATTAATTCATTCAAACAGTAGATACTGAAAGCTTTTATTAGGCTATACAAGTATATTAACACTTGAGTTTTGTAAGTGCTACTACTATAAAAATTAATAACTCATACTTCTTGTTATTAGGGGACTTGCAAGGTACCTCAAGCTATTCTTTGAGCATGCCCAATACTTTTCAGCCTCTACCCTCAGCATATTGTTTTCCCTCCACTTAGGATAGCTTTTTTCCTAGTTCCTCTGCCTAACCATCTTTGCTTTTCAAAAAAATCCTATATACTTTTCAAGGCCTACTTAAGATGTTAGCTTTGCATGAAGTCTTTTCTGATATCCTCAGTTAACTTTGCTCCTGTGGTACTATATTTCTGTTGCTTTCATGGCACATACTGTATTTCATGTATTTGCCTTAGTCTTCCATGGTGATAAGTACTTTGTCTATTCATCTGTATTGCCCATATAGCATTTAACATAATGTCTTATATAAGGTAGGCAAACTGTTAACTAAAATAATTTAATTAAAGATAACATATTAGTTAAATCCAAGTTCACCAATTAGACCTATTTGGGGAAAGATCAATTTGAATTAGAAAAAAAAATGCTTAATTATGTAATTTTATCTAGTGTTCTTACTTTAAAACAGTATAGAAAAACTAAATTATGGGTGGGTTTCTACTTAGTGATCTTTACAACTTGCTTTGATGAATAGTAGATTTTATTTGTGATTAGTTTAACAGTTGTTCAGTTCACTTTTAGACTCTTAAGTTAAAATTCCCTTAAATCAGGTTTTCAAACTGTACTCTGAGGAATTGTATGAGTTGGTTCTGTTGAGATGCGTTGGCTTACTGCTGGGTGCTTCCTCTGCCCCAAAGAGCAGCCCTTTATTTCTTTTTTACTATACAGGGCTTCTTCACAGGATTTTATTTAAGAAAGGATTCTTTTGCTGAAGTAGTTTAAAATAATTGCTAAGACTGTATAATATTTCAATTTTATCCATTTATTTAATATTTTCTAAGATCTTACAAAAAATACATTATTCCCACCTTCTTATTTTTTTGTATTACTACAAATTTAAAATCTGTAGTCCACGTGAATACGAAACTTCAGATAATTAAGCAAATAGTAGGTAATGGGCTTTGAACATGACAAATAGTTTATTCTCCAAATATTCTGCATTTTAATATGGATTTTTGAGGAGTTGTTAGAATATCAGGAGTTACTGGAATTTATATACAAATTGTTAGGTAGGCTAAGGAATTCTCTAGATCATGGCTTCTTAAAATTGAATGTGCATAAGATTCTGATTCATTTGGTCTGGGCTAGTGCTTGAGATTCTTTATTTCTAACAAGTAGTTTCAGCGTTGCTGGTCTGTGGACTACAGTTTGAGTAGCAAGGAGCTTGATAACCTTCCAAAGCCTATCACCACATTTTATTAGGATTTCATCCTTTGCCTTAGTGAAAGTAGGTTTTCAGTATTGCCATAGACACTTTTTGAGCTGTCTGTTACTCTACAGTCTGATTTATATTTTGCCATTTTAAAAGAAATTTCTGGGGTTTTAGGGAAATACCTTGTGTGTAGATTAATGATTGTCCTGTGATTATGTAGCTCTTTGTTTAAAATTATCCTTCACTATTTTTAAAATAGTTAGCCTTGAGAACTATTAGACTGTCAGTAGCAACTTTCAGAGAATTTAAGTTTGATAAGGAATATCTGTTTGGTTTATTTTTCTAATAAAACTGTAATATTTATTGGCTTTTATTATTTTGTAGGATATTGTTTGAGGTTAGATATTAAGTTGTTATGAAAATAAAAATAGGAAACAGTTTTGTTTGGCTAAAGTTGTTTAGCTGGTGTAAGTACTGCTTTTAAAAAAAACTATTATAATCATGAATTAGTAGCAATTGTATACCACAGCAGGCTAGGCTGTTAATTTGATCTGTAGTACACGTGAACTGAAAACTTAATTTGTGTAAATGGACAACCAATAGGACAGATAGTCATTTAGTTAAATAGCTTATACTCAAAAAGATATAAATCAATTCTGAGGAACATTAATGCTTTTCTTTAAGACATATATATCAAATATTTTCATAGTCTTTTGGGCTTTTATAGAAAATTGTAATAACTAAATCATAAATTTAAGTCATAAATCTTTAAGAAAATTCTCAAAATTGCTTATTTTTGATAAATGGAAATTAGTGATGAACTTTGTAGACCAGAACAGCAGAGCATTTTGGGGGGAAAAGTTATGATTTTTATCTAAAAACATGGTTATTATATCAGCCTTACATTATTTCACCTACTAATTGTCAGTAGTGAGAACTGCTGGAAGAATTACATTATTACAAAAGTGACTTTAAAATATATTATTATTTTCTTATTTAAGTAAGGACTAATATTGCTATAAAAGTTTTTATATGGAATTTATGTCAAATGTTGATAAAAGTTTTCTTCAAACCTCATTCAACAATTTTGTATAGAAGTAAACCTCCTTTGTTTCTTCTGGTAGCATCCATTGATTTTTTTTTTTTTCCCGAAGATACATTAATAGTGCTGATAGAAGCAGAACAATTGGAATTTACATTAAAAATAAATGTGATGAATAAAAAGCAGTACTCTATATAATAATGTTACAGTCTTGATTTTTCTTTACCAAAGTTCCAAAATCTAAAGGACAAAAATACTGACAAGGTCAAGAAAAAATGAAAGAAAGAACAAACGATGCAAAAAGAAAATGACCCTGAGGTCTTGGTTTAATACATATGTATTCCAGGATGATGGTTGATTTCATTAGCAAATCTCATTGTTATGCAATGTCTGTTCTTCTGCAGCAAAATGAATATTGTATTTTTACAGGCTCTGTGTGTATCTATTATGTTACAATAAATGAAAAAATATATATGTGTAGCTTTCTTTGGTTTACTCTTTTCAGTTTGTCTTTTAGGAAAAGAAAGAAAATTGAATTATATTCTTTCTTTTGTTACTAAATTTATTCAAAGCATTTCAATTTATATTATAGATATATTTCCTACTTTTGTTCCCTGAAATAAACAATTGTAAGGTGGTTAATAATGTAACCATTTAAATTATCCTATAACTTTTTACATGAATAGACTATAATCTTGATTGATTTAAGCTGATAATTAATATGAGGTTAACCATAAGCTTTCTAACATATTTTTAAATGTTAGGATGGGTTTTCTTATTTCAAGAAGAATGTTAAGCAAGTGTACATATTATGCCAAATGTAAATACTACTACCTTTTGCAATAGCAAAAATTGTATGTTGAGATTACTATAGTTAGATTTCAATTTTCGTAAAATAGGAAATTCAGAAATAACAAATTTCAGTGGCTCCACATTGGAAGAGTTCATTTAATCAGGTAAAAGACTGCATGACTCTTAGGGTTATGTATATGAATTCAAATGTGAATCAAACTGTACTGGACACAATTGTCATTTAATTTTAGTCATTTTGAGGTCTGACAATAATTTACAAAATCTGTTTGGCTTTTAGTAGTGTTATCAAAAGTTGTCACAACTAAAATTCTTTTGACAAGCTTGAAAATAGAAAAGCCCAAGATTTGATTTAATATAGGTTGATTGTATATTATTTAGAAATTATCTATATAATAAAAATTGGGGACTTCCCTGGTGGCACAGTGGTTAAGAATCCGCCTGCCAATGCAGGGGACACAGGTTCGAGCCCTGGTCCAGGAAGATGCCACTTGCCGTGGAGCAACTAAGCCTGTGCGCCACAACTACTGAGCCTGCGCTCTAGAGCCCGTGCTCTGCAACAAGAGAAGCCACCACAATGAGAAGCCCGCGCACCGCAACGAAGAATAGCACCCACTCGCCACAACTAGAGAAAGCCTGCACGCAGCAACGAAGACCCAACGCAGCCAAAAATAAATAACTAAAAATAAAAGTTGGCCTTCTGGCTCACTTGATGCAATCATAATAAATAACTTTTATGTTGGACAAACATGAGCTGTTATAAATATGTACAGCAGTTTATTAATGCACCATCTTAAGTTAATTTGTACCTATAATGTTTACATTTCATTGTTCACAATGGGTAATACAAAATAAGAAATTTCAAAATCTAGTAAGGGAGATCCCTAAAATAATTAGAGAGTAATACAGAGCTAAATCATGTGGAGAAAGAAGGTTTTCTGGGCTCAAATAGTTAGGCTCTGAGTGAGGGGCCTCCTGAAAGTGACGAGATCTAAGCTGATAGTGTGGTAAGGAAGAAATGGGAAACAAACATAAACAAACTTGTAGGTAAGAGAACATAACCTTGCCATCTTTGGGAGACAGCGAAGAGACCAACACAACTGCAATGGAATGTATTTGCTACTACTTATTTATTTACCCCACATGAAAATTAGATGGTAGCGTTGTTAAATTTTAGTAGTATTCAGTCCAGATGTATGGTGTGTTGAGGTGCTACTATTGTGGACCTTGTTTTATCTTGTATAATAAAATGGTAAATAGCAAATTGCTTTTATATTAATTTTACTGTCTTTCTCCCCCACCAATAATATGAAAAGTAAATGCTGCAAAAAATGCCAAGATTCATGCTCTAAAATAAATTGAAATTGGTGCAGACTGTCTGAGAAGGTAGGAATCTAGAAACTCTAAGTCAGATTTCTCTACCGTAGTTATAAATAACAAACTGAGGAGGAATGTAAATCATCAGAGATTGGGCTCCCAGGCTGTTGAATTGAGCAGGATCATGGAAGGTCAACAAAGAGGAAGAGAGGAACTGTTTTAAGTTAAAAGATCCCTTTTAAGTGTCTGGACCTATCCTACCAATGTCTTCTCCTTGATCTGGAACCACAGTTATCACTTGCATGTCCATTTTATTTACTCATCCAGCAGAAGAATCTGCATTTAGAAAATGAAATATGAACTTGGAATATGAAAATGGACTGTGAATTTAACAAAAGATGCTGGGGATTGTTAGTGTTTGTTTAAAGATCCCAATTAGATACATAGCTTCCTAGCAAGTTGGCTCATTTTCTGGGTAACCTTTCATCATGTTATGATCCCAACTTGCCCTGAAGAAAGGTTAAAAGGAATTTCATATGAAATTTGTTACTTAATCTCTGTAAAGATGCTGTTGAGAAAATTATTTTTTTGTCCAGGGTTGCATTATTGAAAAGTATGAATATATTTCTCTCAGTTCTAAGTACTAGGGAAAGCTTTGGTGCTTATTTGTAAAATGCAGTTTATACAGAATGAGAATTTTATAATTTGATCTTGTTTCCCACTTTACTTTGATTGCTAGGAAGCTCAGAGCTGAACCACTCACGTCTTAGAGTTGTGCAAGGCCTTATGACAGGCATTTCTGTGTTCCAGCTTTACTTTGTGTTTAATCTTTCTTGCTTCCCTTTATTTTCTCTTTATTCATATTAATTTACATTTTTTCTTTTTTTTTTGGTACGCGGGCCTCTCACTGCCGTGGCCTCTCCCGCCGCGGAGCACAGGCCCCGGACATGCAGGCCCAGCGGCCATGGCTCACGGGCCCAGCTGCTCCGCGGCACATGGGATCCCCGTGGACCAGGGCACAAACCCGTGTCCCCCGCATCAGCAGGCGGACTCCCAACCACTGCGCCACCAGGGAAGCCCCTTAATTTACATTTTGAAAGCATTCTGTTTTACTAATCATATGTCCATAAGTCACCTTAAGTTATTTTGAAATAAGATGGGATATAAATAACTATGGAAACCTTCCTTATTGCCAGCAGAATGTAAGCAAATAAATGTAGGAGCCTTTCTTCCTTCTCCTGTCCCCTTACCTGTCTTTCATTTTCATTTTGCAAGAATTTTTTAAGTCATGGAGGACTAATCTCCTCTGTGGTTCTTAGACCTGCGAGGGGCAAGGGAATCCTTTCTGGAGGTTTTTCCCTGTACAGAACTGCCAGGTATAGTGCGTTATGCTAAGTGTGCTTTACGCAAGAGTGCCTGACTGAGAGAATAAGTAGAGCTGAAATATATCTAGAGGAGGAAAGGTTTCCTTTTCTCACATGTTAGCTCAGAGGGGTTCTTTTTCTAACTCAGAGGGTATCATATTTACCCTGGTTTTGTCCTTGCCCTTTCAACCGAATTGTAAACTCTTACCCTGAAATTTGCTGACATTTGATAAAAGCTACCTCGAATGAAACAAAATTTCAAATTTATTTTCTTTACTTCTGTATTTTAATTTCATTATCCTTTAAATTTGATCCATATGGGAAACTAAGATAGTCCTGGGTCTTTGAAATAATAGTTTTCTAATTTAAAATTGTTTTGTTTCCATATATGAATTACATAGTCAAAGCTACCTATTTGGTAGGAATTATATCTTAAGGTATCTATAAAGGAAATAAGGGCTATGTCTTGCATTCCAGGTAACTATAGGATATTTGAATTATTTAATTGGACCAAGAAATTCAGCTGAAACTTTTAGTAATAGTTTTCTGAAAATTTGTTATTTCATGCATCATCATAGTAAAGATGGTGATTAGCAACCTAGATTAATGTTCAGTATTAAATATGTACTCCTTTCAAATGATACATATTAAATGTTTGTAACATAACCTGTTATGATATTTTGTATTCTTGGCACAGTCTTGTCTACTTAGGTGTTCTTTTTGTTGTCAGTGATTTTATTGACACTTTGTTTTGTTTTCTATTGCAATACATTAGAGTCTTTTTTTTTTTCTGTGGTACGCGGGCCTCTCACTGTTGTGGTCTCTCCCGTTGCGGAGCACAGGCTCCAGACGCGCAGGCTCAGTAGTTGTGGCTCACGGGCCCAGTTGCTCCGCGGCATGTGGAATCCTCCCAGACCAGGGCTCGAACCCGTGTCCCCTGCACTGGCAGGCAGACTCTCAACCACTGGGCCACCAGGGAAGCCCTAAATATTTTTAAATTAGTGAATTAGTTTATGATTTTGACAGAGTGTGTGTTTGTTTTATACCCTTAGTTTAAATCAGTCTTCATTCAACTATACTAGAAATTTCAGAGTGAAAAAACAGCAATTTGGAGGAAAAACTAAGGACAAAGAAACTTAATTTTCAAGCTAACAATATGTATTTTTAATGCTCACAGTTAAATATTTTAGGTTTTTTCTTTTTGATATATGAATTTTAAATGATGCAGGGAGTAGCTTCAAGTTATGTAAACTTTTTGATTCATATAATCGAGATTTTTTTCCCAAAGACTGCCACATGAATTATAGTTTTATTTTGCAAGAGCTTGTCTTTATTTATAACTCAGAAACTTCTTTTATCTATTTTCTTGAAGGAGTTGAAATTCAAAGACATTTCCCTATAGTTAGCCGGTTCTTGAACAGTTAATCTTAGTTTCTTTTCAAACCTTGTTACCTAGTGTTGCCTTGTTTTTAAATTTACCTGCCGAGAAGTAATTTTTTAAACCTACTTAAACAGATTCGTTTCTCAAGCATTCCTTATTATAAACTGTGTGCCTTCGCATGTCAGGAATAAACCCTCCTTAAAAAAGGAAGAAAGAACTCTTTATTGTCTGTTTTGACATTAATAAAATTAAGAAAAGAAAGATTGAGACATCAGCCTCACCTGGCTTAGTTTTGTCACGTGAGCGTTCACGGTTACTGGTGATCTAAGTGCTCCACCTGCCTTTCAGTTTGTTTACCAGGAAATCAAGATGTGTAAACTGCAGGAAGTACTATTTGACCCTCTCCGACAGTATCTCATTACAATAATTGCTAATCTCTGAATAAGACAGCCATGTTTTGTGAGTAACTGAGAGAGAGAGGTTGTGTTAGGTAGATTTTAGGTGTTTCAACAAATAAAGCATTGTAAATGCTTATTTGGATTATGTTTTCAGGATAGCTTCTGATAAAAGACATATGGTGACCTTTGGGGTCAGCAAAGCTAGGACACAATAGTAGGTATTCTTGCATGCCTTTTAACTGAAAAATATCACGGCTTGTTGTTTTGGAGTGCTGTCACTGCTCTGAATCGAAAGGATAATGGCTACTTCCTGATTAAACCTACTCTCCACAGTAAGCTGTTAATGTTATACTGTATGTCTTTTTCTCCTGTAAATGCAGTAGTATTTTGTGTTTTCTTTACTTTTTATCATTGTCTTTTATTAGATATATCTGTTGTAAGTAATTCCTGAAGTTGAAGTTTACAATTAGAGTAGAAACTACTGTTTTAAGTTTGGAGGATTTTTTTTTTTTTAATGGAAAAGTATTTTTGTTTGGTATTAAATCCAACCTTCTCATATACTTACTGTAGATTTTGGTTAAAGAAATTAGCTTTTAAAAAAGACATTGAAATGATAAATTATATTAAGCTGTCACTTTCTTGGCACTCTAAGCAAAATTTTAAAAATAACTTATGTAGTAAGTCAGATTAATTTGTTCAGGGAATATTTGGGTAAACTAATTTTATTTTTATTTAATACATTTCATAAATCTATTTAAATATTTTGTCAGGATTATTGATAATTGTTTTAATTATTAAATTAAATAATTATTCTTAAATTAATTATGAGATCCCTGTGATGTAAAAACAATATTAAGCACTCAGAATATAAGGAGGGGAATAATGAGCTTCTTAGTTTTAATCCTAAAGCTGGCAGTCACTCCATCTGTGGTCTTGGGACAATCATTTAAACTGCTTACCTTGGTTTTCTTGTCTACTGTTCATATGTGTGCTAAGTAAAATGAATGTTGTTTTTCTTGTAGTACAAAGTGTAAAGAAAATGATTATTCATAAGTATTTTATAAAATGGACAACTGACCCTGAACATAGAATAGGAGAACATTTAGGAGTCACAGTAGACAAGGAAATAATTGAAAAATTATTTCTGTTGTAAAATAGTGGAAGGTAAAGTTTAAAATAAACACTATATAACTGCCCTTTTAATTTCAACAAAATTGTTAGTTTTGCTAAATCCCTAATAAAACATTACCAGAGGATTCTACATATTGTTGGGTACATGACTAAAATGAGAAGTGGAAAGCTTGGAGGTGATTTAGTAAAGAGTCACAAATATACCTAAATTATTTAACTTTTTCTCAAAAGTCTTATTCCTGGAAATGAGATTATTTAGAGTAATGGGAAGAAGATGTGTATATATTATAGGCCTATAAGTATAGTTCACCTAAAAAGTAAGATGTTTAATTTTTAAACTCTAGTACTAGGCATCCTGGTTATATTTTAAAATACTATGAAATTATTAAACACTGAAGGCAGCTACTGAAGATGGTCATAGAACCTAACATTCAGAAATATTTTTAAAATATTCTGGGATAATGTAAATACTTTTGCTGAGAGAGTTAAGGTAAATTCTTTTGCAAAATGCTTATCAAAGATATTTTAGGTAACTCGGTAATTTCATTCTAAGGAGCTTCCGAAGATTATATTTAATGAATATTCCAACTTAGTCAAGTTATTGAAGTAGGACTTATAGTAGTGCCTCTGTTTAATTTGTTAATTAATTTATTTATTTTTGCTGCATTGGGCCTTTGTTGCTGTGCACGGGCTTTCTCTAGTAGCGGCGAGTGGGGGGTACTCTTCGTTGCAGTGCGCAGGCTTCTCATTGCGGTGGCTTCTCTTGTTGCGGAGCATGGGCTCTAGGCGTGTGGGCTTCAGTAGTTGTGGCACACGGGCTCAGTAGCTGTGGTTCGTGGGCTCTAGAGCGCAGGTTCAGTAGTTGTGGCACACGGGCTTAGTTGCTCTGCGGCATGTGGGATCTTCCTGGGCCAGGGCTCGAACCCATGTCCCCTGCACTGGCAGGTGGATTCTTAATCATTGTGCCACCAGGGAAGTCCTGGTGTTTAGTTTGTAATAGCAAATAATAGATGTCACTTATTGAATACTTAATATGTGCAAACTACTGGGCTAATTTTATTGTAGGAGAGGCAAACTTTTAACTTTACCCTCTTAGAGTTCTATTTGGCAGGGCCTGAGAATTAAATTGACATAAGATAGATCAACAGGAGAAAAGCATGCACATTTATTTAATACAAAGTTTTGTGTGAAACGGAGTCTGCAAAAGGAATGAAGACCAAAGAAATGGTGAAATCTACTTGTTTTATGTTAGGTTGACCAAAGAGAGGCAATTGTGGAAAAGTGCCTAAGCTTATGTGGGGAGAGGAAAGGAAGATAAGAATTATTTTAACAAGGTCTGTTTGTTGAGAATTCTCTCAGTCTCAACTTTTCATCTTTGATGATAAGAATGTTACTCTCCTTCTGGTATAGGGAGGACATCTTTCGTATAGTAATTTCATTTCCTGCTTTTAAGAGAAAGAAGGAAGGTCAGTGTTTTCCTTGTATTTGCTGTTTTTCAAGTGCCTTTAACTCAAAACAGTCAATATGCCAGAGCAGCGTATTTTGAAGAAGCATGTTCTGAATTCCTTCATTATCATCTTATTTTACATTCATGATAATCACATGAGGTATAGGTAGTATCATTACCCCCATTTCTACTGATAAGGAAATAGCTGTAGAGAATTTAAATGATTTCGTCAATGTCCTTTAGTCAATAAGTGCCAGAGCCAGACCAAAATCTCTAACAAAATCTAGAAAGAACTCAGTCTTCAGTGTCATGCCTTTAAGCATTGTGTTTATATTTTGGAGATAATAAAGGTGCTAAAGCCTTTGATTTAGATGGGGTTTTTTTTCACCAGTTTATCAAATATTAGAGTCCTTACTAAGTGTCAGACACTCCAAGTACATTCTGCAATAGTAATGGAAAGCAAAATAAAATCCCTTGTTTCATGAAACTTACAGTTTAGTGGAAGAGGCAAAAATATAACAGGCTATTATAGTACAATGTGATAACTGATATAATAGGGGTAAGTGCAAGATACTAAAGGTGACACAAAGAAGTTCTAATGTCTTCTGTTATTTATATATTTAATTTATATTTAGGGTGCTGTTCTAGGGATATATAAGTAAATAACATTTTCAAAGGTCTCTGCTCTTGTGGAACGTATATTGGGGTGGAGTCAACAGTAAGCATAATAAATAAGTATATAGCATGTTAGAAGGTGACAAGTGTTACAGAGGAAAGAAAAAGTAGAGAAGGGTAGGAAGGCTGTGGTGGTGATGAGTTGGGTGATGTTTGAGCAACGATCAGGGAAGTTAACTATGCAGATATCTTTGGGAAGAGCCTTCCAGTTAGAGGACTCTAGGCAAAAGCATACCTGGTGTGTTCAGAGTAATGATTGGAGTTGAGTGAGGGAGAAGAGAGAGTAGGAGGTTTTAACAGAGATGATTGGGGCTTTACAGAGCACTGTAGGGACTTTAAGGAGCCATTGCAGGGCTTTTGGTTTAAAAGCTTATAAGTTTGGTTCTGGCTTATGTTTTTAAAGGTTCACTCCACTTGCTATGTGGAGAATAGACTGTAGGGAGGCATTGACCACCAGTTAGAAGTCTCTTAGAGTAATCTGATTGAAAAGTAGTGGCTTAGGTAAGGCTGCTAGTGGTTAAATTCTGGATGTTTTTAAGGTATAACCAAAATGTTTTCTGATGGATTGGATGTGGGATATGAGAAAAAGAGAAGGCCAGATGACTCCAAGGTTTTTTGCTGAGCACTAGAAGGATGGCGTTGCCATCAACTGTGAGATGGGGACGGTTTTCATAGGGAGCAGGTTTGGGATAGGGAAGGACAATCAGGAGTTTGGTTTGGGACATGGTAGATTTTTAAGTGTTTAATAGATATGCAAGTGGAGATTGTGGGAAGATTTTCCAGAGGAGATACTGTCTAAATTGAGGCTGAAGAATGAATTGGTGGTGATTTATGATGAACTTTGAGAGCATTCTTTATACACTTAGATGAATCGGCTTTTTCTACTTTTACATATTTACAAACTAGAGTAACATCTAAACATCTAAAAAGTAATAACATTTAAAAGTAATAAAATTGTTTATCTCAACAAATTATTCTAAGTAGTTAAGTTTTCAGAGTATTTCAGTAGCTACTATATTCATGAGTTGTGCTGGGTGCTTTTACTTATATTGATTCTCACCATAATGCTGTAAGGTAAGTTTTTTTCCATTTTGCATTTGGAGAAACTGGGTCTGAAGGAGATTAAAATTGCCTAAGGTCATTGATATATTAGATGATAGGTCTGGATTCAAATCTAGGTCTTTTTTTTTTTTTTTTTTTTTTTTTTTGTGCTAGGCGGGCCTCTCACTGTTGTGGCCTCTCCCATTGCGGAGCACAGGCTCCGGACGAGCAGGCTCAGCGGCCATGGCTCACGGGCCCAGCCGCTCCGCTGCATGTGGGATCCTCCCAGACCGGGGCACGAACCCGCGTCTCCTGCATCGGCAGGCGGATTCTCAACCACTGCGCCACCAGGGAAGCCCCAAATCTAGGTCTTTAGATTGTATAGTCCATGCTCCTTATTTTAAAAATGTATATTTTTAACCTTGCAAAGTTTTAAACATTTGTTTTAAGGTCTCAAGGAGTTGTCTTTTTGAGCATTAGTTATTCTGTATTGTAGCATAATGATACCCTTGAGACATAAGATTTGTAGATTCTTGGTCATGGAGGCAAGCCATTTGTTCATCTTTTTAAAGTTTCTACACAGCTTTCAGTACAGTTTCCTATTACAGATACTCTCTCCATTCCTGGCCCCCGTTCCCATGTGTAGTGCTTAATATGTGCTTAGAAATTTACAGCTGCTATCATCATCATCTTTATCCCTCTTTGTAATATGCTGTGACCTTGGGAATCTCAACCCAAGCTTGTTGGATCATGTGTAAATTATAAAGCCTCAGAGATTAAGGGTATGAGGACTTCCCAATTAATGAAGAATGAGTTTTAACTCATTTATTTTGTCTGATGGAAACCATTTTTTGTTTCCTTCTCTTTATTGACTGTTTTCTGGGGAACTGAATTTGATAAATAGCTGTATTTCTGGCTGGAAAAGCAATATTCTCTGAGATGCCAGTGGGTATTTTCACTGTAAAAGTGAACATAAGTCATTCTACTTTGGTAGGGAATAGAAGAATAGTTGTTCATTGAAATAGATTTACTTTTGATGTAATGATGCCATATTTTAAAAAACTTTAACCTTTTGCCTATAGATCAAAATACGTTATTTCTTAAATTTCATGTGAGCTAATACTCTTTACATTTATGATATGTTTTCAAAGACATAGTGAAGAGCAAATCATTCAGACATTCTGCAGGAAAGAAATATTTTAGCAAACACATATTATGCATTTCTGTAAGTACCAATTTAAAAAAGAAAACCCTGCTGTGGATTAAAATAGCCTATAAGCCTCAAAGGTCATTTTAAGCATATACTAATTTTCTACATAGGTAGAAAATTTACCTAGCCTTTGTATCTCTGTTCTATAAGTATATAACTTTACCCCAAGTGTGCTATATATATTTCTCAAGTTTTTATGCTATTTTCCAAAGGAATATCATATATATATATATATATTCATTCTTCCTATTCTTTTCTCTAAAGTCTTCCTTCTCTCTCATCATTATACCCCAAATTCTTATGTATAATTTATTTTAAGATCACTATAATCATTAAATAAGATTTTTAAGTAAACCAAACTTTTGGTTGGCCCCCAAACACCTTTTTTATTATAATTCAATTGTCTGTAATTTCATATTTTATTTAATCCTGTTCAGGATTAAATGTATATATCCTGTACATTTCTACTTAGACATAAAAATATTTGTATATATGTTAAATATGTATTCCTCACCTTTTTCATTTTTTCTTTGGACGGTATCTTATCTTTAATTCATTTGGGGAAAAAGAAAAATGATTGGTCAAAGAGAATTTTCTGTTAAAAGTATCCTACTACCTATTTTTAATAGTTATAAAACTAAGTCTGTTACTTCCTTGATTCATTGGAGTGCCCAGGGAATGAGTATTCGGATGATTTTTTCCTAGAAATAACAGTTGTTATTGAAATTCTTACTTAATGGATATGTGCAAGTGTAAAATTGAAATATTTTTTGATAATTTGAAGATGATAGAGGGCTGTTGGGTTCTGATTTGACAATTTCAGCTACTACTAATCTCGTTTGGTAAAAAAAATGTACAAACAAATATCAAATATGAGTCTTGATTTCATAATTTGAGCAACTAATCTTGTTTTGTAAACAAAGCATAATCAAGTATTAAATGTGTAATAGTAATTTAAAAACACCAGAGATTTCAAAAGGAGGATGAAATTAAATGCTAAATGAGTGATATAAACAAGTAAAATACTATGAGTTGATAATAAAAGAAGGTCATAGAATGATCAGGGAAGGCTTCTTTAAGGAAAAGGGACCTGAGCTTCAAACATTGAAGAGGGACTTCAAAAATTAATTGTGATAACATTTTTATTGAGATATAATTTATACACCATACAGTTCACCTGTGTAAAGTGTACAATCCAGTGGTTTTTGGTAAATTACATTATTACATTTTTGAAGTGGTAGTAAAAATATATAACATAAAAGTTGCCATTTTAAAAAAAGTTGCCATTTTAATACTTTTTATGTTTACAATTCATTGTCATCAATTACATTCAAAATGTGCAAACATCACCACTGTCTATTTCTAAAAATTTTCATCATTCTAAATAGAAACTCTGTAACTGTTAAGCACTAACTCCATTTCTCCCTACCCCTGCCCCTGGTAAACTTGAATCTACTTCTGTCCTGTTGATTTGCTTATTCTAGATATTTCCTATAAGTGAAATCATATAATATTTGTCCTTTTGTGTCAGGTTTATTTCACTCACTATAATGTTTTCAAGGTTCATCCAAGTTATAGCATGTATCCCAACTCCATTGCTCTTTAGGACTCAGTGATATCCCATTATACATATAAATAAATATA
The DNA here is from genome assembly GCF_026419965.1 of Kogia breviceps. Taxonomy (NCBI): domain Eukaryota; kingdom Metazoa; phylum Chordata; class Mammalia; order Artiodactyla; family Physeteridae; genus Kogia; species Kogia breviceps. Next base: position 129,867,390 of record NC_081311.1, on the reverse strand, counting down.
ATATATATATACAAACATATAAATATATATATCATTTATTTGTCCATTCATCTTGATGGACATTTGGATGTACAAATATTTGTTCAAGTCTCTGAATTTTTTTTGCTATGTATGTACCTTGGAGAAGAATTGCTAGGTCATGTGGTAATTTTATGTTTAGCTTTTTGAGGAACAGTCAAACTGTTTTCCATAGCAAATGTCTCATCAAGCATTAATTTTTATTTTATTATACTATAGATATACAGTATGTAAAAAATTAGGCTGAATGAATACTGGCTTTGGTAAATACCATATTTTTTTTTTAAAGGAGCAAGGAAAGAAAAGAAACAAAAAGCCATGTGTTACAGGTGAGAAAATGTGTATGTATAAAGAGCTACCTCTTAAAGTGAATTTTAATAAAATAATTAAACCTTTGGGTTGTATGTTATCTCAATATTGATCTAATAGTTTATAAAACATGATCACCAAATTTCTATTTCTCAGTCCCTAGGCATCTATTATAAATAGATAGGTACAGATATTTCCATAAGTAGTTAGTGCAATTTAATTTACTTCTGCCCAATTTTAAGATACTTCTTTTTTAGTTTTTTAGTTACCTTTTTTGCACTGTAAAGTAAAATCTCCCTTAATTATATCTAACTGGAAAATATTCCAGTATATTCTATTTAGTCATTTTATATTTATTTACTTCATATAGGCTAACATTTTATATAAGTCTGAGGTAAAACACTAGAGGTATTTCAGTTGACATTTAAAAAATGACTCTCAACGTATAAATTCTGGAATTCAATGTGAGTTAGGAAAACAGTGTTTACCTATCTTTTCATATATCAATGAAGGACCACTAAGCCAAAAGAAGCTTATTTCATGGGCTTGATAAGATCATATGACTCAGGAAATGGGAAGCAATATTGGGATAGGGAAACTTTTTGGCCTAATTACAAATTCCCTAGGAGAGATATGTAATATCACAAACACACATACAGTAATGAATCACACTTGTGAACTCAATATGGAAATAGTAACAGCAGATGTAATGGGTCTTCCTGGTAAGAATATTGGTTAGGATATCGAGAGGTATTTCTCATCAAGGGTGTACATGTGAATATTTGATGCATAGGGAGTTTGAAATAGCCAGCAATTTTGAGAAAATTGACACAAGGTAGCTCATGGAATAATTTTTGTTTTCTTTGTTCAAACCTCTGAGACAAACTTCTTAATATTGATTTGAGCTTAGTGAGTCTTGCCATAACTAAGTAGGAACAGAGAACGAGGTTATGGGGTGACTAAATCATCAACAAAGGTTAGACTTAGGGAAAAACGTTTGGGAAATAATTTTCCACTTGGTTAAAACCAAAAAGACAGTAGTCTATTACGTACAGAATTGTGGTAGACTTTTAAATACTTTGAATAACCTACTGAAAATTAAATAATTAGATAAAATATTTAAAAAAAATTTTATTGTGGCATTGAGCTAAGGAAGTAAAGAATTTAAAGGGATCAAAAACTAAGTGAAATAGAAAATTTAAGGAGGGGGATTAGAAGACAATATTGTTAAAATGTCCATAGTACATAAAGAGACCCTATAGACTGAAAGCAATTCCTATTAAAATCCCAATGGCATTTTTTACAGAAATAGAAAAAAGAAATTCTAGAATTCATATGGAACCATGAAAGATCACAATAGCCAAATCAATCTTTAGAAAGAAGAACAAAGTTGGAGGCATCACATTTCCTCATATAAAAATATATTACAAACATACAGTGGTCAAAACAGTATAATACTGACATAAAGACAAACATATAGACTAAAGGAACAGAATAGAGGGTCCAGAAATAAATCCATGCATATACAGTCAACTAATGTTCAAAAAGGGTGCCAAGAATATGTGATAAGGAAAGCCTAGTTTTTCCAACAAATTTTGTTGGGAAAACTGCATATCCACATACAAAAGAATGAAATTGGACCCTTATCTTACACCATACACAAAAATCAACTCAAAATGTATTAAAGACTTCAATGTAAGATCTGAAGCTGTAAAATTCCTAGAAGAAAACTCAGGGGAAAGGCTTCATGACATTGATCATGGCAAAGGTATCACAGATATGGCACCAAAATCATCGGCAACAAAAACAAAAATAAATGAGGGAGACTGCATCAAACTAAAAAGCTTCTGCATAGCAAAGGAAACAATTGTCAGAGAGAAAAGGCAACGTATGGAATGGGAAAAAATATTTGCAAACTACATATATGATAAAGTGTTAATCTCCAAAACATATGAGAACTCTTATAGTTCAATAGTAAAAAAAACTAATAGTCTGGGCTTCCCTGGTGGCGCAGTGGTTGAGAGTCCGCCTGCTGATGCAGGGGACGCGGGTTCGTGCCCCTGTCCGGGAAGATCCCACATGCCGTGGAGTGGCTGGGCCCGTGAGCCATGGCCGCTGAGCCTGCGCATCCGGAGCCTGTGCTCCGCAACGGGAGAGGCCACAACAGTGAGAGGCCCGCATACCGCAAAACAACAACAACAAAAAAAACTGAAAGTCTGATTTTTTAAATGGGCTAACAACTTGAGCAGACATTACTCCAAAAAAGACATACAAATGGCAAACAGATATGAAAAATTCTCAATGTCATTAATTATCAGAGAAATGCAGATCAAATCCACAATGAGATATTACCTCATACCTTTCAGGGTGGCTATTATCAAAAAACAAAAAACAGTGAGTATTGGCTAGGATGTGGAGAAATTGGAACCCTGCACACTGCAGTAATGTAGAATTGTGCAGTCACTTTTGAAAATACTATAGAGGTTCCTCAAGAAATTAAAAATAGAATTAGCATATGATCCAGCAAACTCACTTCTGGGTATTTATCCAAAAGAATTCAACTCACAATCTTAAAGACATATTACTACTCCTATGTTCGTTACAGCACTGCTCACAGTGGCCAAGATGTAGAAACCACCTAACTGTCCATCAACAGATGAATAGTTAAAGAAAATGTAGTTATATGAATACAGTGAAATAACTATTTGGCCTTAAAAAAAGAAGGAAAATCTGCAATATGCAACAACATGGATGAACCTTGAGGACATTATGCTTAGAGGAATAAGCCAGTCACAGGAAGACAAATACTGCATGATTCCACTTATATAAAATATCTAAAAAAGTCAAATTTATTAGAATCAAAGAGTGGGATGGTGGTTGCCAGGGACTGGGGGGAAGGAGAAATGGGGGGTTACTAGACAGTGGGCACAAAGTTTCAGTTAAGAAGGTAAACAAGCTCTAGAGATATGTTGTGCAACATTGTATGTCAACAGTAATGTATTGTACACTTAAAAATTTGTTAAGAGGGTAGATTTCATATTGAGTGTTCTTACGACAGTAAGATAAATTTAAAAAAAAACAAAAGAGCGTTAAAAAAAGACCACTGAAGTCAGCTTTCTTTTCAAGATATTTGCTGCACCCTGGTGATAGGAGTATTTATTAGGTTGTGTAATATTCCATAGTAGAAATCAAATTATCTTACTATTACTTCTTTTTAAAAAATATTTATTTATTTACTTGGGTGCATCGGGTCTTAGTTGCAACATGAGGGAGCTTTTAGTTGTGGCATGCAGGATCTAGTTTCCTGACCAGAGATCGAACCCAGGCCCCCTGCATTGGGAGCGTGGAGTCTTAGCCACTGGACCACCAGGGAAATCCCATCTTGCTATTACTTCTATTTCAAAATATCTCTGCTTCCAGTTAGAAACAATATGGTCCCTTTCGAACCTCACTTTTTCAAACTTTTAAGTTCCTTCTTTTTAAAAATATCTGTACCTTTAGTATAACTAACTGTTATCTACTTTGTCCCTTCTCATTTTTGTTCTTTTAATTATTCTTTTTTTTTTTTTTGCGGTACGTGGGCCTCTCACTGCTGTGGCCTCTCCCGCTGCGGAGCACAGGCTCCGGACGCGCAGGCCCGGTGGCCATGGCTCACGGGCCCAGCTGCCCCGCGGCATGTGGGATCCTCCCGGACCAGGGCACGAACCCGTGTCCCCTGCATCGGCAGGCGGACTCCCAACCACTGCGCCACCAGGGAAGCCCTTAATTATTCTTTTATCATTCAGTTTTAAAAGATTACTGGTCATGTGGTCAGAAGCATCAAATGAATCCTAGACCTAATTTTATTCCCAGTATCTTAGTGCACTGATTGAAAAACACATCTAATTTTCCAAAATCAAATTAATCCCTGATGAACATGTAGACACACACTCAAATAGGCTTAATGCCTTAGAACTTTCTGGAACTAGTTTATGTGAAATTCAAATGAAATTTTTTTAGAGATACCACTGCTTTTTTTTCCTAGGAAGAATACCTTTCCAAGTCTTAGTTTTCACCTAATACTTGGAATTAATTTTCTTTCTAGATATAATTTCTTTATTGCCATTTCTTGAGAGGTTATATTCTAGAGTCTAGTGCTTCTACACTTTCTACATACAAAAAACAAAAGGAAAAACTGTCCAAATAGACTTGGAGGTTGATATTCCAATTTGAAGAATCCTCCCCTTTACTGGTCCAAGTAATGTTTCCTTTCACTTTGAAAGCTTTTCAAGGTCCTCTAAGGAAATATGGTTAGAGCTAGTGTCTTTGTTTGTCTCTGACATATTCTCCAAGTCTTCCACACCTATCAGTTTTTCCAGGATGCTACCCCAGACCTTGTCACCGGTAACCCTATCAGACTGGATGGAGTGGTTTTCAAGATATGTTTGTGGCCCTTGCCTACTACGCAAACACTGGCCTTTTCCAGTGTAACACCAAATGTGGATCAGTCAACAATTGGGGAGTGTCTTTGTTTGCCTGTTCCTCTTCCCAGATCCCCCTTTTTATCTTCCTTCCTCCAAGATTGGCCAGAATTCCTATTATCTCGTTACTCTATTGTAGTGATTTGAATTCTGAATTTTATTACTGAGTCAGCTTAATAAACTTTTTCTAGAGTTCTTAGCAGACTTCTCAAGGTTTTGGGCTTCTCTTCAGTATATCAGGCTATATTTTAGAAGAAAACCTCAATTTTTTGTCCTCAGGGACATTGAGGTCTCCTTGCTGCCATCCAGCTTTTCTTTGATGGCCATCTAGCATCTGCCAGAAGGCTCTCTTTTCTTATAATTCCAAACTTAATTGGGGACCCCAGGAATCTATGATTTTTCATTACCATAGTTTAGATACTTTATTAGGAATACCACAACTTCTCTGTTGGCTTATCCTGTAAAGTATCATACTTGATATTGAACAAAGGGTTTGTTTGTGAGTGATGGATTACTTATCAGTCCTACTAATAGTGCCAATTTTGGGACTCTTTAACCTCTTTGGATATTTTATATTGTTAAGATTCTTTTACTTACCTCATTCTTTCCCTTTGCTTTTTCTTACTCTCCTCACATCCTGGGACACAACTTACAGAGGGTGGAAATGGACTCAGTACTCTCAGTTATTCATCTCTAACTCCAAAAGGAAAGTTTTTAGGATCTCAAAAATTGGGAAGTGGAGAACAGGACATTGGTGGTAATGATGTTTACCTTGCTGGCCCTGTATTATAATAAATATATAGTTTGTAAAAGGCAGGTCCTGTTTTCTAAACCGTAGCCTAAGTATTAATAGTATCCTTTCTGAAGGTTGGGGTGTTTCCTGAAACAGGCCTATCTGGTTCTTTGTGGAATTACTGCCTAAGTACTGGGAGATATTCCTCCACCTAATAAACAACTTATAGAAGTCTATATCTATCTTCCCTCTCTGGAAGCTTTTCTAAAATCTTTATTGCCTAAGAAGATTGATTTGTTCTAATCTGTTTATTTCATTAATCATTCTGTAGACATGATATTGAAACTGAACTTTATGGATATTCAGTTATCTTAGTATAATATGGCAAATTGCAATTCAAATCTCTTGAATATCTGGGACAATAGGTTCCAGTGCTAGGTCCAGTTATCCTCCCATCTTCCTGGCTCCCTCTGTGTGTGGGTGGGGTGGAGCCTAAAGAAGTGATAGACCATGGTAAGGGCTACCTGGTAAGGGATTTGTGGGTAACTGTAGAGCCTTACCCAAATAGTCACTTGTCCTTGTACAAACTTTTTTGGAGGAGTGGTGGTCCTGTGTCCCTACTTCCTTTCAGTATGCCTAGTGTATATGTAAAACTCAGTTTAAATAATCTACTTATAGGACATACCAGCCAGCGCCTATGAGAGTTCTTTGAGAAGAAGTGGAAGGAGAGATCCTTGGTTCAGATTTCTCTGTCCTTACTATGACAGGAAGGTGGCTGGAAGTTCTCATACCTGCCCTTGTTACCAATCACCCTGAATGCTCACCTGGATACAGGGTAGACAGTCTGTAATATTCATTTAGCTTATGCATATATACCTATTTAGAACCTTTGTGTAACAGTAAAGCCAATTATAGAAGCTCCCTTTACATGTATTTGCTGTTATGAATTATTTGCTGTATATAATCATTTACTATATGAATTATTCTGTTTTTATTTTCCCACTTGGCTTTTGGACTTTAAGATGATGATTATTTCTGTTTTTTTCCCCATTTTCTCATGGTGCTTTTCTTTTCCAGGCTGTCTGTATATTGTAACTACTCTTTTTTTTTTTTTTTTTTTGCGGCACGTGGGCTCCGTTGCGGAGCACAGGCTCCGGGCGCGCAGGCTCAGCGGCCATGGCTCATGGGCCCAGCCGCTCTGCGGCATGTGGGATCTTCCTGGACCCGGGCACAAACCCGTGTCCCCTGCATTGGCAGATGGACTCTCAACCACTGCGCCACCAGGGAAGCCCCTTTCCTACTCTTCTTGTACTCATCTTAATCCCTCTCACCACCTCATTTTAGCAGAGCTTTTTCTTTTTTTCTTTCCATTTTAGTCAGACTTATAGCATCCTTAATATTAGTAATATTATATACCAGGGCAACAGTGCAGTCAACACTAGTTGATTGTTATTTTCATTTGAACCGCCAAATTGATATTATCTAGTAATGTTGAACTGAAGCTTTGTAAAGCACTGTGGCAATGATTCTCAACCCTCCTTGCCCATTAAAATCTCCTAGAGAGCTTTCTAAAATTATTAATGCATAGCATAGCCCCCGTCCCCAGAGATTCTCATATAATTGGTCTGGAATTGGGCTCTGCATGTATATAAATATTTTTAAGATCCCCCAGGTGATTCTAATATATAGCCAGGATTGAGAACCATTGCACTAAAGAAAGTCTAGGGTAAAACTTTTTGTAGTAAACAATTCATTTAACAGTAAATATTTGAAAACCTAGTAGTTGAAGGCACTATGCTAAATTCTCTTCTACTGTGAAATAAATCATACACTCCTTTGTTTCACTAGATTCTAAATTAAGATTTTTTTAATTGGTCAAATTTTCTCTAACTAGATGAGTCCCTTCATTTGTAGTGGCTTATTACTTTTATCTGTGGATATTTTGTAAATCATTTTCATAATGTTACTCCTCCTGTTCATCAAGATTTAAAATAAATTGTTAGTGTTTATGTAATAAACATGTAGCTTTGTAAATCAAGTTCTGTTTACTAAGGCAGATTTTGAAACGTTTTTGCTGTGTCTTTGTTTATAATATAACCTTTATATAAGATGGAAGAGTAGACCCAAACAAATTTATGTGAAACTTTGTTAGAGGAATATTCTAGACCTGTACTTTTATGTATTTGTATATAGTATTTTATATTTATATGAAAAAGTATCTTATTGTGTAAGCTGAGTGGAATCTCATTTATCTATCCTCTATGGGACTCCGATATACATCTTAAGAAAGAGATGTTCAGTGAGATTCATAAAGCAAATGTGACTCAACTGCCCCCAGGGTGTTGCTATGTTTTAAGTAAAGTAAAATTAGCTAACAAAAATGAACTAGTAGACCCTAACTCCTTACCTTAGTGCATTTGAGAAGTTTGGTATAACTATGGAAAAGTGTTTATTGGCACAAATAGGTCACATGAATGGCAAGTTACATTTTTTTTTTCTTTTGGTTTCAACAGTTTATTAAAATTCAGAAATGAGGACTAGGTGCCAACAGAAGACACTCTGTACTGTGTGCTATACAAGTCAGGTTTCTTGAATGATAGGGTAAATTACTAATCAAGAGTGATGCTTTTCCTTTAATTATTACATTTATAGTATATTTATAATATACTTAGACAAAGTTAAAACAAAGTACAGACATTTATTGTATTCAATTTACTTGACCAGTTTGTGGAACCTTTTTTTTTTTTTTTTTTTACGCGGGCCTCTCACTGTTGTGGCCTCTCCCGTTGCGGAGCACAGGCTCCGGACGCGCAGGCTCAGCGGCCACGGCTCACGGGCCCAGCCGCTCCGCGGCATGTGGGATCCTCCCGGACCGGGGCACGAACCCGTGTCCCCTGCCTCGGCAGGCGGACTCTCAACCACTGCGCCACCAGGGAAGCCCTGTGGAAACTTTTTGAAGAGATTTTCTGATTTTTTTAGGTGAATGAATTTTGGGAATTAAAGAGGTCTTCAGCTATTTATTCAACAAATATTCTTTGAACACATTCTGTGTGCCGGGACTATTCTAGGCTTGTGAAGATACGGTAGTGAACAAAATGGATATATTAGTCAATAGTCTTGTGGGGAAGTCAGACAAATAAGAAGAATAAATGAAATATTTTAGATGGTAATAAGTGCTAAGGAGAAATGGTGCTGGTGATGTAGTGCTGATTTTTAAATAATATGGCCAGGAAAAGCCTCATGGAGAAGGCAATGTGACAGGACATTTGAACATTCTGAACTAAACTTTCAAGAGAAGGTTAAAAAAAAAAAAAAGGAGCATTACTGGTGTATTTAAAAAAGTAAAGTCCCAAGCATATGGGAAAACTATAGTTTAGAGATGTTAAATTGCCCAGTGTCACATGCTATTGATTAGTATCTGCAAATGGAATTCAAGCATCCTTATTCCCTATGCTCTTTTCTTCCTTGTTATTTTACTCTTATTTGGAGATATGAGGATGAGGTGAGGTTAGTTATTAAGTATGTTATTGTTAAACCTTTCTGCTATTTATTTAGAAGATCTATAATCACCTAAAAATTGATATTTTAGATAAGAAAACATAAACAATGATAAAATATGTTGCTCCTAAGTACAAAATTACAGAAGACCAAAAAGGATAAGTTAATATACATACTTAAAACAGAGTGGGTACTGCTTGAAAATAAGAATGAATAAATTTTTCTACTATTATGGTAGTGGGATTACGTTAAGTGATAAAAGACTTGGAATGCAAGATAAAGACTACTTTGTATAAACTTTAACAAGGTTATGGGAGTTGTCCAACAAAGCAGTGGGAAATGCTGGAGTTAGTATAGGGTATCGAAATAGTTTTCAAGGGAAGCCAAGGTCTTACACAATAAATGAAACCATCTAATCAGAAAAATGAGGAAAAATGAAAAGTTGATAGTAGTGACAGCACTAGAGTAGAATCAAGTAGAAACAGGAGAGTGGGTTCAAAATTAGGATCATGATTGACAAGTATATGTCTGTCCCTCTTACAGTTTCTTAATATTTGTTGTTGACTTTGGAGTGATAGATTAAAGGAAATGTGTAGGCCTCATTGGTCAACATTTTTCTACTTCAGAAACTGAAAATTTATAAGAAGTTTGTGTAGTTATTGACAAGTATATTTAAGAAAACTTACCTTAAAGTTATTCCTACATAAACAATTTATAAGTAAGGAGAGACTTTTCTCAATCTTAAGTTTCTCATTTTTTTTTAACTTACTGGCCATTTATGATAGATATTAAGTCAGAATTCCTCATCTGTAAAATTGAAGTAATAATGCCAGATCTACCTACTTCAGGGTTTGTCCTTAGGGTAAAGTGAGAATATATGTGCATACTTTTTTTGGTAAATTATCAAGTTCCTTATAAATTTTAATGATTATTATACATTTTCATTCAAAGCCTTTTATTGAAGTCTTACATTCTAGGTTTAAGGCTGTAAAGGTGATAAGCAGTAGTCCCTGCTTCTCAAGGATCTCACAGTGTGGTAGGAAGTCAGATATCAAAACAGAAAATTGCTGTACAGTGTTGTAAGTGCTTTAATTAGGGAATATACCAGAGCAACAAGAAAGGAGTACCTAACACTACCTCAGTGAATTAGAACGGTTCCCCAGAGTAGGTAATAACATGAGATGAAACCCAGACTATGTATAGGAGTTTAACAGGGAATAAAGGAATGACATTTGAGGGAATTGAACACCATGTACTAAATACATGGCATGGATGCACGGGAGACCATATTATATTTGGGGAAATGGCGAGAAGTTTAGTTACTTAGTGTATGAGAAGAGAGTGAGACCAAAGATGAAGTCACAGGCCTCATTAAGAAGAACTTTTTATGCCAAACAGAGGAGCTGAGATTTTATCGTGTATTTGATGTAGAGATAATGAAAGATATTTTTAAGTGGTAGAGTGGCAGGATCAGATTTTTTTGTTTTGTTTTTGCGGTACGCGGGCCTCTCACTTTTGTGGCCTCTCCTGTTGTGGAGCAGAGGCTCCGGAGCGCAGGCTCAGCGGCCATGGCTCACGGGCCCAGCCGCTCCGCGACATGTGGGATCTTCCCGGACCGGGGCACGAACCCGTGTCCCCTGCATCGGCAGGCGGACCCTCAACCACTGCGCCACCAGGGAAGCCCAGGATCAGATTTTTATATTAAAAAGATTACTATTAAAATGAATAGGATTACTGTGTCTGCGTGGAGGAGTGGAGAAGCAGAGGAACCTCTTAGAAGGCTCTTGCAGTGTTTCCAGTAAGAACTGACTTAGGATTATGCTAGGATGATGGTGGGAATAGAGAGAAGATATTTAGGAATCAGAGTCAGCAGAAGAGAGTGAATAATTTGTGGTTTAGAATCTCAGGCTTATTTATCTCTGTTAAATCCCTCTATTATAAAAATCTAGCTAGTCATGTAATTACTGGAATGAAGTTGTGGAACAAGTCTGGTAAGTCCTTAGGAGCTTATATGTTGGATAAACCTGTTAGTTCCCAAACTGAATTAATGTAACTTTAGCAAGTTAAAAAATTATTTCTGTATCTATCTCTGTCTCTGTCTCTATCTCTGTCCCTGTCTCTATACCTATAGAGAGGGAGAGAGAGGGAGAGAGGAGGGAGGGAGGGAAGGAGGTAGAAGGGAGAGAGATGGAGAGTGATGTAAAATTAACTAAATGGATGAGTGCCTGAGTTTGATAAGTGAAACATGAAAGGTGATACTAGGGACATTCTACATTTAGTCTTGAATATGGAGGCTAGAATTGAGAATACTGATTTTAAAATTTCAATAGAGAATGCAATTAAGTCAAATAGCACCTTATCAACATGAGATCCAAATGTTCTTTTTTTTTAACAGCTTTATGGACATATAATTTGCATACCATATGATTCACCCATTTAAAGTATGTAATTCAGTTTTTAGTGTATTCACAGAGTTGTGCAACCATTATCATAGTCAACTAAAACATTTTCATCATTCCCAAAAAGAAACCCAATTCCCATTAGTAGTCATCTCCCATTTTTCCTCAACTGTCCCATGGCCCAGGGCAACTACTAATCTACTTTGTGTCTTTATAGATTTGCCCTTTCAGGGCATTTCATATAAATGGAATTATGCAATATGTGGTCCTTTATGACTGACTTATTTCACTTAGTATAACATTTTCAAGGTTCTTCCATGTTGAAGCATGTACCAATACTTCATTCTTTTTATTACTGAATAATATTTCATTGTATAGATATAGCACATTTTATTTATCTGTTTATCAGTTTATAGTCATTTGGATTATTTCCACATTTGTGTACAAGTTTTTGTGTGGACATATGTTTTCATTTCTCTTGGGTATATAATTAGGAAAAGGATTGCTGGGTCATCTGGTAACTCTATGTTTAGCCTTTTGAGGAACCCAAATATTCTTAACTTTTGAACATTTGAAGTGGAATATTCAGATGAGCATTTAAAGTACAGACAGTTTTGTTCAATAGCTATATATGGTTCTACCATTATACTACATTTATTTTAGTAATCAGTAAGCTATTTATAAAGGATACTTGAATTTTTTTTATCACTTTAATGCTTGTTTTTAGAATGATCTTATTATTGAGTTGGTACTTTGTAGAAATACTAAAAAAATTGGCTTATAGTTGTATTTATTATATCACTATATTTAACAGTTAAATGATGTTTTCATGTATTTAGTGCAGGTCATGTTAAGACACATTTGGGATGTATACTTAGAGCCTTGTATTATGAAAGTAGGCAGTTAAATTCTCTCTGAGCAATGTTTTGAAGGGTCTTGAATCTTCCAAATGAAAAGTTAGGAGTATTATTATATTAATATTTTGGCCTGTCAGTACAATAAGAAATGGACCATCTATATGCAGTTCAGAAAATAATATAAAATTAAGAGGAAAATAGAAGAGGCATATTTGAAAAGATGTTAGTGCATAATTTGACTAAGTTTTATAGCTAAGAGATGGTATAGAGAATTATTGTAACTATTTGTGAATTTTTAGAAATTATTGAAGTCATAAAGGAGAAATCTTGGTCTTTAAATTACTAAAAAAAGAGTGATAGTGTGAACAAAATAAATTTTTGAATAATGAAAGTTATAAAATTATGCATTATCTTCTCAGGAAAAAGCAGTTTTACTATTTTGCTTATCTAAAAACTAAACTGAAAGTGTTGCTGGTATCTAAAAACAAAACTTTAAATTTTAGTATTATCTAAAGCTAAAGTAATGATAACACTCTTTTGAGAGGCAGATTGACAGGGGATACTCTAATATACTTCTTGACCATCTATTCAGGTTTACCTGTGAAAGAAATCTGCTTGGAAATGAAAATGCTCTTGACATTTTTAACTTATTTTTGCTCACACTGAATTTATGAAAGAAACAGTATTGACGTTTAATGAGCTATTTTCTCACTCTTGTATATTTAGTTTGAAGAAAATAAAGATATTTGCTTCTGAATTTTGACCAAACACTTCAGAACAAAATACGTAGCAGGAAATGTGCTAAGCATTCTCTTCACAATTGCTCTTTGAAGGAAGTGTAATTAATCCATTTTACTGATTCAGAAACTAAGACTCAACAGACATACTGCCTATGTGTTGAATAATACAGTGAATTCATAAAACAAATACAGTCCGTGTAATTAGTAGCTTCCTGGGTAGATGCTAAAATGCTCTATAGTTCAAAGATGGGAAGTTGTGGCTTAGGATTAGTCAGATACAGCTTTATGGATAAAGTGATTCTTGGGCCTATATTTGAAGGAATATAGTATTTAGATTGTTGAAAGGGAAAACAGAATAGGTAAATAGCATGAGTAAAGATGACAAAAGAAGACTAAACATGACACTTGTTAGGAAGTTTTCTACTAGTCTCAGTTGCAAATAACAGTAACCCACTAAAACTCAATTAAAAGGATAGGTACTTGGAAGGCTACAGAGAAGTCTCAGGGAATATAGAAGAATCAAAAAGGCAGTCTAAGGAAAAGAACCTGAGATTGGCCATACTCTTATCTCCTCTCTCTCAGGACCACTCACCTCTCTGTACATGTATCTTTCAACATTTTTCCCAACCCACTTTTCTTTAGCTTGTATATCTTTAGGCCCATAGCCTTTATGATCTCCTACTCAACAACAACTTCCCCTCCTATTAGTTAAAACATGTGTCAGAGAGAGTGATTAGATCATAGCATCTTTCAGAGGCAGCTAACACATGTCATAGATTTCCGGTCAGCCATTATCTCCTTGGGTAATGTCTGGTTCAGACAGCTTTGACCACAGGAGTGGGGTCATATGACCCATTGTTGAAGGTCAAGAATTACCTCAATAGCAAGAAGTCCTATCTGGTACATTAGATGGTCTGTATAGAGGAAGCATGAGTGAAGCACAGGGAAATCTCAGTGGGGCATGGACCTCCTACATCCTGGATGTGGGTGAAGGGTAGAATTTTGCCTTCAGGGAAACTGTCATCATATAAAAATTACTTCAAGGCAGAGATCTTTTTTTCTTCCTGGTTGTTTAGTCTGTCAGTGATGTTGTATCTCCCCCAAATCTTAAGCTTTTGCACTCCCACCCTGCCTGCCTACACCCTCTCATCACCCTAGCTCTTCTTTCCCACTTTTTTTTTTTTTTTGGTACGCGGGCCTCTCACTGTTGTGGCCTCTCCCGTTGCGCAGCACAGGCTCCGGACGCGCAGGCTCAGCGGCCATGGCTCACGGGCCCAGCCGCTCTGCGGCATGTAAGATCTTCCCGGACCGGGGCACTAACCCGTGTTCCCTGCATCAGCAGGCGGATTCTCAACCACTGCGCCACCAGGGAAGCCTCCACTTTTATGTAGTATGTGAGGAGGTGGATTTAAAATTTTTCCTTCCTGTATTTTTTTTTTTTTTTTTTTTTTTGTGGTACGCGGGCCTCTCACTGTTGTGGCCTCTCCCGCTGCGGAGCACAGGCTCCGGACGCACAGGCCCAGCGGCCACGGCTCACGGGCCCAGCCGCTCCGCGGCACGTGGGATCCTCCCAGACCGGGGCACGAACCCGTGTCCCCTGCATTGGCAGGCGGACCCCCAACCACTGCGCCACCAGGGAAGCCCCTTCCTGTATTTTTAACATATTTTCTGAATTTTGTAAAGTTAGCACATGCATTTCTCTTTAGTAGAAAAAATTTTTTAAATTTGTAGTAATTTAGATTTGGATTAAATTATGGTGAGAATAGTGTGAAATGAAAATTATTTGATGATGAACCTTTATAAGGGAAAGATTATGGCATTCATCTTTATATTCTAGCAACTAAGCCATTATATAATTTTGTAGTAGATGATCAATAATAGTTGTTAAATGAATTAGCAATAGACCAGCTGTAAGAGGCAGAGAGAATGAATCCTTCATGTAAAATAATTTTTCCTTGAAATTTTACTAGAATTCTCAAATTTCTCATTGTCTTTAACTTCAGTATTTTTTTTTTAATGTATTTCTTCTTTGATTAAAATTTATATATAGTTTTGGATACTCATCTCTTTCTCCTACTTTACTGTAATGTGAGATACTGCCATGTGGTCTCTGTAGATATTAAAATTTACAAGTATAGATGAACCATAAATATAATCCTTAGAGAATAATTAAAAGTATATAAATATCCTGTATATAATAAAACAATTATAAATTTGTACTTAGAATTGGATTCTAGGATGGCAGTTTATTTTCAGAAGCATTTTACTTTTTCATACTAAATGTTTTTTTATTTTCCTGAATATGAGAAAATGTGTAGCTTTTAATATAGATATACCTAATCGTTAACAAAATAAAGAATAAATGTGATATCTTTCCACTTCATATTTGACTTATTTTCCTACTTAACTGTTTGCTCATCTACACATGTGGCCCCCCAAAGACTACCCCAACTCCTAAGTCTATACCATCTTTCAATACCTGGTATCACTGTGACAGTCACATAGCTCAATTTCTTGCAAGTAAGAATCTGTTTAACTTAGCCTTGATTAGATTTCCACCATTGCTTCAACCTATTAGACTATAAAACCGTGAAGTAGACTACTTAACCTAATTGACTTATTTGTTATATCCCAAACACCTAGCATCCTTCATGGTTTAATAAGTGTTGTCTGAAAGGTTGAACATAGAATGTTTTCATAAATGGTTAAACTTTGTATAATTGATGTCACTTATAGCATCTGGGTGAAAGAACTTTGATCTATCCTTAATTAGCTGAGTGTGCAGAGTAGAAGACTAGTATTTAGGTGGCATCCCAGGTGCCCAGCAAATATAACGCCCCATATTTCTTTGTCATAGGCTGGAAAATTAACAGTATAGGTCCCTGGGTCCTAAAGGAATTCTAAGAATTTTGTATAACCATTCTCACTTTAATGGACTGTTTACAAAAAGCATGAATTCTGCTAGTGTAGTAGTATACACACAAACACACACAAGAGTATATATATATATATATAGCGGTAATCATTCCAGTATAGCATCTTGTATGACTAGGGATTGTAAAATCCTTCTGTGTTTGCCTGTAAAAACTGTACATTACTGGAAAGCCACATAGATCAGCGTGTTTCAAGCTTTTTTGACAGCAACCCAGAATATTTCATTTTTTATGACCCTACTATGTGGATTTCATGACTCTCTGATGGGTTATGAACCACAGTTTTAAAAATATGGCTGCAACTGGGCCTAAAGAATTCAGTAAATAGGAATGACTTAAAATTTTAGGATTGGTAGCCAGTGTTTCCTGTGTATTATTTATTTTCTCTCAGTGGAGTAATGGGTTCTTCTGAAATTCTGATATAAGTTCTAGTATAAACAGTAGTAGTTCACCAAGTCTTTAGCTTCTTTTCCAACTCTTGAAAGATCCTACCTATACAGAGTGTCATCAGCATCAGTGGAGGGGCAAGGGAAAGCCGAGGCAAAGAAATCCTGTATCTGCTCCTGTTCTATGAAGCCACTTCTTTTTTTCTGTTTAATTCTGTCTCTAACTAAACACATTGAGAACTTTTAGCAGGTATATGTGTATCATGTCTTCTGCAAATAATAATTGGACCTACAATGTTGCAGATAGAATAAAACCCTTCATGATTTAATAAGTGCTGTCTGAAAGGTTGAACATAGATTGTTTTCATAAATGGTTAAACTTTGTATAATTGATGTCACAATTGTGTTAGGGATATTTTAATGGAAACATTTAAGAAGTAATGCAAGATGTAACAAGAGAGTTATTTGAAGTTACCTTCTAGGTGAATAGTTCAAGTTTTTACGTGAATAGTTTATAAATAACTCAGCTCCATTTAAAATAATCTCCAAGTGATTTTAACGATATTTTCAATATTTTGATAATATACTCTGTAAACAAACCATGATAGCATGATAATAGTTTCAGTTTCTTCATGGAGGTAACTGCTGACTCAGATAACTTCTTGTCCATCAACCTTCCTCTAGAAAACTTTAATAAGGTAGTATCTGCCCTAAGGCTGCCAACTCATGCTTTGACAGTTTTAACAGCTGTAGTTACTCAGTAGGAAGCAGGCTACTTCACTAAGCAAGATTTCAGTGTCTGAGGGAAAAGTATCATTTAGACAAGTGCTATAGAACAGAACTTTCTATAATGATAATGTGAAATCTATTGAGCACTTGAAATATAGCTAGTGTGACTTTTAAATTTTATTTAGTTTTAATTAAGATTAATTATATGTATGTGGTTGGCTAATGGCTACCATATTGGACTGTGGAGATTTAGACATTGCTTTTGATACATTAGTCTTTGGTTCATCAGAATTGCTTGTCTAGTTGAATGATGTCCATAAAAATTGGAATGAAATCTAATGAAAAGACTAGATTTTTAAAATCTAGTTAGAGGTATAACCACACAGATGAGAACTATTTAAGGTGAATTAAATATTGTAATTTGACTATATGTCCCTAGTGGACTATATTCTGAGGACCAAAATTACTGTGTTTTCAGTGAACATATTCTTGTATTATTATAATTTTGGTATTGTTATTCTGAGGCTATTGCTTGTATATTGTGTCATAAATCAACTGAGTAATTCTGTGTTGTAAAAATTTATCAGGTACAATAAAAATCCTATAGTCCTGAGTTTAAAGTGTTAACAGGACCCTAGTTGTAAAAGAATGAAATACAATTAAAAAAATTTTTTTTCTATATTCCAGGCCTGTAATCTAACTTCATATACGCACAAGAGCTGAAATCTTTGCTGAGGCTTGCACTCATGAGGGTACACTCTTCCATTCTTACTCCCCACATTTATGTACATGTTCTTGACCCCTTATCATGTCTGACCCCTTACTTCTTTTAAACTTTTGACCTGCTTTACCCATTTCTCCCACCCCTCTTCCACCCCCTACCTCCGGAAACCACCAATCTGTTTTCTGTTTCTCTGAGCTTGGTTTTGTTTTGTTTTTGAGATTTCACATATAAGAGAGATCATACAGTATTTGTTTTTCTCTGACTTATTTCACTTAGCATAATGCCCTCAAGGTTTATCCATGGTGTTAGAAATGGCAAGATTTCATTTTTCTTATGGCTGAATAACATTCCATTATATATTTATTTATCACAATATTTCTTTATGCATTCATCCATCAGTGGACACTTAGGATTATCCCATACCTTGGGTATTGTAAATGGCACCACAGTGAACATGGGGTTCCATATGTCTTTTCAAGTTAGCGTTTTCATTTTCTTAGTATAAGTACCCAGAAGTAGGATTGCTAATAGTATATTCTTAGCTCCATTGTCATATATTAGTTGTCCATAATATGTATGGGTTTATTGCTGGGCTCAATTCTGTTCCATTGGTCTGTGTGTCTATTTTTTAGGCCAATACAATGTTCTTTGAATTACTATAGCTTTGTAATAAAGTTTGAAATTAGGTAGCGTGATGCCTCCAGCTTTTTTATTCTTTCTCAAGATTGCTGTGGCTATTCAGGGTCTTATGCAGTTCCATACAAATTTTACGATTGTTTGTTCTGTTTCTGTGAAAAATGCCATTGGAATTTTGATAGGGATTGCATTGAGTTTGTAGGTTGCTTTGGGTAGTAGGGACATTTTAACAATATTGATTCTTCCAACTCATGAGCACAGAATATCTTCCCATTTTTTTGTGTATTCTTTAATTTCTTTCTGTAATATCATGGTTTTTAGTATACAGGTCTTTCACCTCCTTGGTTAAATTTATTCCTAGGTATTTTATGCTTTTAGATACACTCATAAATGGAATGTTTCCTTAAACTTCTAGTTCAGATAGTTTGTTATTAGATTATAGAAGCACAACAAATTTTTATGTATTGATTTTGTATCCTGCAACTTCACTGAATTTATTTATTAGTTCTAATAGTTTTTTGATAGAATCTTTAGGTTTCTCTCTATGTAGTATTATATCTTCTGCAAATACTGACAGTTTTACGTCTTCCTTTCCAATTTGGTTTACTTTTACTTCTTTTTCTTATCTCATTGCTGTGGTTAGACCTTCAATACACTATGTTGAATAAAAGCAGTAAGAGTGGGCATCCTTGTTCCTGATCTTACAGGAAAAGCTTTCAGCTTTTCACCATTGAGTATGATGTTAGCTGTGGGCTTGTCATTATGGCCTTGTTATGTTGAGGTTATGTTCCTTCTATGCCCATTTTAATGAGTTTTTATCATAAATGGATGTTGAATTTTGTCAAATGCTTTTTCTGCATCAAGTGATATGATCATATGATTTTTATCTTTCATTTTGTTGATGTTTTGTATCACATTGACTGATTTGCTGATGTTGAGCCAGCCTTTCATTCCTGGAATAAATGCCACCTGATCATGGTGTATGATCCTTTCAGTGTATTTTTAAATTCAGTTTGCTGGTATTTTGTTGAGGATTTTCACATCTATGTTCATCAGAGTTACTGGGTTATAATATTTTTTCTTGTGGTGATCCTTGTCTGCTTTTGGTATCACGGTAATGCTGGCCTTGGAAAGTGAGTTTGCAAGAGTTCCCTCCTCTTCTGTTGTTTGGAGGAGTTTGAGAAGGATTGGTGTTAATTCTTCTTTGAATGTTTTCTAAAATTTACCAGCAAAGCTGTCTGGTACTGCACCTTTGCCTTTTGGAAGAGTTTTGATTACTCATTCAATCTCCTTGCTAGTAATCAGTCTGTTCAGATTTTCTATTTCATCATAATTCAGTCTTGGTAAGTTGCATGTTTATAGGAATTTATCCATTTCTTCTAGGTTGTTCAATTTGTTGGTGTTTGATTCTTTGTAGTAGTCTCTTATGGTCTTTCGTATTTCTGTAGTATTAGTTTTAGTGTTTCCTCTTTCATTTCTATTTTATTTATTTGAATCTTCTCTCTTTTTTCTTGGTCAGTCCATTTTGTTTATTTATTTTTTATTTTTTATTTTTTATTTTTTTCGGTACGTGGGCCTCTCACTGTTGTGGCCTCTCCCGTTGCAGAGCACAGGCTCTGGACGCGCAGGCTCAGTGGCCACGGCTCACGGGCCCAACCACTCTGCGACATGTGGGATCCTCCCGGACCGGGACATGAACCCGCATCCCCCGCATCGGCAGGGGGACTCCCAACCACTGTGCCACCAGGGAAGCCCCCATTTTGTTTA
Source organism: Kogia breviceps (assembly GCF_026419965.1). Lineage (NCBI taxonomy): Eukaryota > Metazoa > Chordata > Mammalia > Artiodactyla > Physeteridae > Kogia > Kogia breviceps. The sequence continues at coordinate 129,847,201 of NC_081311.1, read as the reverse complement.
TTTTATTTTATTTTATTTTGGTCACATGCACAGCTTGTGGGATCTTATTTTCCCAAACAGGGATCGAACCTGGGCCCCCTGCAGTAGAAGCACAGAGTCCTAACCACTGGATTGCCAGAGAACTCCCCATCTTGTTTATCTTTTTAAAGAACCAGCTCTTACTTTGATTGATCTTTGCTCTTGTTTGTTTACTCTATTTCATTTATTTCTGCTCTAATCTTTTTTTATTTCCTCCCTTCTACTAACTTTGGGTTTTGTTTGTTCTTCTTATTCTGGGTCCATCAGGTATAAAGTTAGGTTGTTTATTTGGGACTTTTGGACTTTTCTGGTCTATTGAAACAGGCATTTATCACTGTGGACCTCCCTTTTAGAACTGCTTTTGCTGCATCCATAAATTTTGGTGTGTTACATTTCTACTTTCATTTGTCTCAGATATTTTTTGATTTCTCCTTTGATCCATGGTTGTTCAGTAGCGTATTTTTTAATCTCCACCTACTTGTGAATTTTCAAGTTTTCCTTGTGTAATTAATTTCTAGTTTCATACCATTCTGGTTGGAAAAGTTGTGTGACATGGTTTCAATCTTCTTAAATTTATTAAGACTTATTTTCTGTTCTAACATATATTGTATCCTGGAGAATGTTACATGTGCATTTAACAAGAATGCATATCCTGTTACTTTTGTTTTGTTTTGTTTTGTTTTTGCGGTACGCGGGCCTCTCACTGACGTGGCCCCTCCCACTGTGGAGCACAGGCTCTGGACGTGCAGGCTCAGGGGCCATGGCTCACGGGCCCAGCCGCGGGATCCTCCTGGACAGGGGCACAAACCCGTATCCCCTGCATCGGCAGGCGGACTCTCAACCACTGCGCCACCAGGGAATCCCCCTATCCTGTTGCTTTTGAATGAATGTTCTATAAATATTTGTTTAGTCCGTCTGGTTTAATGTGTCATTTAAGGCCATTGTCTCCTTATTGATCTTCTTTCTGGATGATCTATCCATTGATGTAAGTGGGTATTAAAGTCCCTTACTATTATTGTATTGCTTTGTCTTTCTCCCTTTAGGTCTATTTATATTTGCTTTATATATTTAGGTGCTGCTATGTTGTGTGCATATATATTTACAAATATTAAATCTTCTTGTTTGCTCACCCCTTTTATATTATGTAACATCCTTCTTTGTCTCTTATTTCAGTCTTTGTTTTATTTTTTTTATTTTTTAATTTTTTATTTTTTTATTTTTATTTTTTTTGTGGTACACGGGCCTCTCACTGTTGTGGCCTCTCCCGTTGCGGAGCACAGGCTCAGCGACCATGGCTCACGAACCCAGCCGCTCCGCGGCATGTGGGATCTTCCCGGACCGGGGCACGAACCCGTGTCCCCTGCATCGGCAGGCGGATTCTCAACCACTGAGCCACCAGGGAAGCCCTCAGTCTTTGTTTTAAAGTTTATTTTGTCTGATATAAGTATAGCAGAGCTACTCTAGCTTTCTTTTGGTTTCTGTTTGCATGGAATATCTTTTTCTGTCCCTTTACTTTCAGTCTGTGTGTATACCAACGTCTTAAGTGAGTCTCTGGTAGGCAGCATATAGATGGGTGGGTGTTTGTTTTTTTTTAATCCATTCAGCCACTCTACATCTTTTGATTGGGGAATTTAGCCCACTTACATTTAAAGTAATTATTGATAGATATGTGCTTGTTGCCATTTTGTTAATTGCTTTCTGGCTGTTTTTGTTGTTCCTCTCTTGTTCCTTTCTTCTTCTGTTGCTCTTTTCCTTTGTGTTTTGATTACTTTTTTGTGGTATGCTTATGTTCCTTTCTCTTTTCCCCTTGTGTATTTACTATAGCTTTTTGCTCTGTGGTTACCATGAGGCTTACAGAAAACAACTCATATCCATAACAATCTGTTTTAAAGTTGATAACAACTTGTTTGATTTCATTGTAGAGCTCAACATTATTACTCTCCCTCCCTCACCTATATTTTATGTTTTTGGTGTGCTGTTTTACATAATTTTATCTTATGTATCCCTTAACTAATTATTATAATCATAGTTTTTTTTTTTTACTACTTTTGTCTTTTAACCTTCATACTTGCTTTATAAGTGATTAATCCACTACCTTTATTATATATTTACCTTTCCAGTGAGATTTATTCTTTCAAATGTTTTCTTGTTACTAATTTTTTTCAGCTTAGAGAAGTGTCTTTAACATTTCTTATAAGGCAGTTTTAACTCCTTTAGCTTTTTCTTATTTGGAAAACTTTATCTCTCTTTCACTTCTGAATGATAACTCTGTGAGATAGAGTGTGCTTGGTTGGAATTTTTTTTTCTTTCAGCACTTTGAATATATCATGTCAGTCCTTTCTGGCCTGCAAAGTTTCTGCTGAAAAATCTCCTTATAGTCTTATGGCGGTTCCCTTGTTCATAAAATTGTTTTTCTCTTGATGCTTTTAATATTCTCTCCTTGTCTTTAACTTTTAATATTTAGTTGTAATGTATATTGGTGTGGGTCTCTTTAGGTTCCTCTTATTTGGAACTCTCTGTACTTCCTGGATATGGATATCTGTTCCTTTCCCAGTTTAGGAATTTTTCAGCCATTATTTCTTCAAATAAGTTTTCTCTCCCTCTTATCCTTCTGGGATTCATACCATGTGAGTGTTAGTCCATCTGATGTTGTCCCATTAAGTCCCTTAAGCTAACTTCATTGTTTTTCTTTTTGTTTTGTTGTTTGTTTTGCTGCTTTAATTGGGTGAGTTTCACAGGCTTGTCTTCAAGTTGATTGATTCTTTCTTCTGCTTCATCTAGTCTACTGTTGAACCTCCTCCCCCCACACCCCCACCCTGTGTATATTTCATTTCAGTTCTTGTATTCTTCAGCTCTGTGACTTCTGTTTGGTACTTTCTTATATTTTCCATCTCTTTGTTGAAGTTCTCACTGAGTTAATTCTTCTCCCTAGTTCAGTGAGTATCAGTAGGACTATTACTTTAAACTCTTTATCACATGCATTACTTATCTCTGATTTTATGCTTTTTTTTCCCCTCAAATTTTATCTTATTCTTTCACTTGGGACATATTCCTCGGTTTCTTCATTTTGCTTGACTCTCTGTGTTGGTTTCTGTATAGTAGGTGAAACAACAACCTCTCCCATTCTTGAAGGAGGGGCCTCTAGTATGAGGTGAACTTTGTTATTCAACACTGCCTCAGCTCTCGGTTTTCTCTCCAACCTTTGTGCTTGTCCAAATAGCCTATTTTTAATAGCTCCCAGCAGTTGAGAATGTTCTAAGATCTGTCACTGTCCTAAAGGGGAGGATCTCAGCACCTAGACCCTCAGCCATCAGCTTTTATAAGTATGCAAATATATACAGTCCTGTGAGAGAACAAGTATAAGCCCTGCTTGCCACTAGAGCCAGGTGATCTGGAGGTGTCCCCTGGGCAGCAATCACAAAAGTCAGACCTCCAGATGAGTATATTAGCTCTTTTCTGGGTTTTACCAGCAAGCTGGAGTAAGGCAGTGGGAGAGTGCCAAGATGGTATCCACAGCTTACATTCCTTGAGAGCAGGTCTGTAGGTCACTAAATATGTGCCAGACCTGAAATCTGCCCCTCAGGCCAGAGTTTCAGGGCAAGCAAAGAGGCCTTCTTACAGAAAGACTGGGGGGTGTGCCTCAGTTCACTGTCTGCATAGTGCCATGGTGATGGTAGCCTGTCCAGAAATGTCTCTGCCACAGTTCCATAGGATGTAAGAATGCAACCTCGCCCACACACATGTTCACTTCCTCCCTGCAGCCACCAGAGCCAGGTGATAAAGGGTGTTCCCTGGGTGATAGTTGCAAAAACTGGGCCACCAGACATAAAATCCAGGGCATCAGACATTCGTTTGTAATTTTCCCCTCCAGGAGACACTGACATTGTGAATGAAGCATGGCAGAGGGTAAACACGAAGATAAGGCCTGCCCTCTGAGGTGTCTGGAAAGGATTACAGTCAGCCCCCAGACGTGTGTTTATTTAGAAGCCTGCCCCTCAGTCCATAGGCATGATGATTAGCTAATAGGCCTTCATAGAAAGACTGAGCTCCTGGGTCTGTTGTCTCTTGCTGTGCCCTGGAGGTGGTAGCTATTTAAGAACTCTTTTTTCATGGGTTATAGTCCTGTGGGACCCACAAGCATAAGCCCTACTGGCCACCAGAACCAGGTGATGTAGAGGGTCCCCTAGATGACACCCACCATAATTGGGACACCTTCCTGGAGATACTGGTGCTCTGGAGCACAGCAAAAGGAAAATGCGAAGATGCAACTTGCATCCCTGGTGAGTGTTCCAGCACTCTCCTAGATGTGTGTGTTAAATTAGGTGTCTGCCCCTCAGGTGAGAGCCTCCTTCATTTTTTAAGTCTGGACACCATACACGACCTCTTAGCTGGGCCCTGGGGTCCGAGAATGTGAGTTCTTTAGGAGGGCTTTCTCAGATCTGTACAGTCCTGTGGATCTTGAGACAGGAGCCCTACTGGTTTTCAAAGTTAGAATTTTTAGGGACTCATGTCTCAAGCGTATGGGATGCCTGATGTGGGTTTTGAACTCAGCTCCTCAGGAAGAAGCTCCAGGTTTTGAGTTCCTTCTGCATTGTGGGTTGCTGCCAGCAATGGTGGGGTTTATGGTGGGGTTGCATCCCAGCCTCTCCTGCCATCTTTCTTTGATGTGTTTTTCTTCTTGTTTTCCCAATGTGTAGTCATCATCCACCCAGACTTTAGGTTTTTTGAAAGGAAATTCTTCCATATATAGTGGTAGGCTCAGTGTGGCTGTGGGAGAAGGTGAGTTCGGGATTTTCTTATGTCACCATCTTGAACTGGGATTTCTGCACAACATTCTGAAAGATAATTTCTTGCAATAACAAACCTGTAGAAATCTTTTCTAAAAATTAGTTTAACTGTCATTAATACTAGCACATTGTAAATCATTCAAGTGGTTAAAAAAAAGAAAAAGATATATAGTGAAAAAGAATTCTTGCATCCTAGGTTAATTCCCTAGTCTCTTTACCTAGAAGGAATCACAGGTGCCAGTGTCTTATATATTTTTCCAGAAATATTCTGAGCATACATTCATGAGAATATATCCCTTTTATTCTTTTTCACACATGAGATCTTGCTATTTCTATTCTTCCTCACTTTACTCTTTTCATTCAGCAGATTAGCTAGTCTAGATCTACTTCATTGTTTGGTAACAGCTGCATAGTACCATAATTTAACAGTTTCTTACTGATAGAATTTTTGTTTTTAAAAATCTTTGCAGTTAATATGTTGTAATAAATATTCTTCACATATATCTTTACCCATATGTGTGATATGGATAAATTGAAGACTTTTGAACAGGAGAGTGATAATATTAGAGTTAAGGTGACCAGGACAGAAATATTTCTGCATTGGTGTTCATAAACTTTTAGGCTCATTTTGTTCTTTAAGAAGTGTGCTGTTTTCCCTGTTAGGTTAGCTCTGCTTCTTCCCCATTGAAAGGGAGTTTTTATTCTAGTTTATCAGTCATGTAGTACTTGGCATCTTTCTTTCCTTGACTTTTGAGTATATGTAGATATTTTACATAGAGTTACTTGATTTCGGTTTGTTACCCTGTTTTATTTTCTCAATCTGTTACTTATCTGCCTCAGTTACTATCCAGAAATGTCTTAGAAATTTCAGTTAATTGTAATTGTGTTTCTTAGTTAAGCAAAGATTTGGGTCTTTTTGCTTGTTCTTTGAGACCCCTTGCATTTGTAGGTGAAAGGATCAATTAATCAGACTTTGTCTCTCTTTTGATCCTTCTAACATTTGTATCCTTTTTAGAAATTGTTAATTCTCATCAGTATTTAAATCCACAGACTCTACCTACAGTTTAGTTGATCTGTATATGTTAAGTCTTGTTCAAATATTTCTTAATATTCTTTTATATCCTTTCTTATATCTTAGGATAACCTCTTCCTCACAGATAGCTCATTGCAAAGGAATACTTAATCCTTTGGATGGAAAAGTTTACTCCCTGAATAGATATTTACTGAGCAGTATGAAAATCAGTGCTTTACTCTTGGCTAATTTTCTCATCATCAGGTCTCTTGAGGTATAAATAAAACAAGAGTAAATCTTTAAAGATTTAACTGAAATCTGTAATTTAGAATGACATACATTTGAAGATAGAACGAAGGCAAGTGGTAGGGAGGATAAGGGAAATAAGGAATTAAATTATTAAATATGTTAATGTAATGTGAAGGTTTTTGGTTGTTTTGTTTTGTTCTTTTTCATCAAATTGATATGGATTTGAGGGCTAGTTTAATTCAATCCCATCATTTTTCTGATAAGGAAACTATTATGTAGAGATATTGTCAGAGACTTGCTCTAGCTCACAGGCTGCAACCAAGAGCACCTGATTGCCAGCCCACTTTTGTTTGGGGATGTAATTGCTTGACTGTTTACTGTAGTAGTTAAAAATGTGTCAAGCAGCAAAGGAAATTGATCCCTTTCATATATTCTTATTTTAAACCACAATATATTATACTTAATGAGTTGAAATTACTATTTCTGAAAATGTCGGTATATAAAAATGTTATAGAATCATTTTCCTTCAAAAATATTCAGAAAATAATTTTGTTCGTTGTCTAATAAGGTATTTCTGCCTCACCTCCTATTTCTCTAAATCCTTTAACAGAAAAATTTTTGTTTGTTGCTCGTTTTAGTTTTGCTACGTAATATTTTGAAGTATTGTTTATCCAAATATTCAGTTTCCTGTAAGTTATTTTTTAAATAGTTATATAAAAGCCTTTGTCAGAACTTTGAGAACATAACTGATTTATAAAGCTCTGCTGTTAGTGATCCTGCTAAAGCAAAAGAAGCAGCATAGTGACTGTCTCCTGATATTCCTCCCAATTATTGTTTTTCATGTGAGGTTATATTGTAAGGAAAAGTGAGCGTTCGCCAAGTCTACTTATGTGCTTTGAACTCCCACAGAGAACTTTTGGTATTGTTAGCAAAGATAAAGACATTCTAAGAAAACTCTTTGCAGAAGAAATATCTGTCTATTTATATATTTACTTTCTGAATCTTCAGTCTATTCTATAGCTATACTTTTAAAGGATTCATGCAGGTGAAACAGAGGGCAGCTGATCATGTTTATGTTTTGGAGCCAACTTGTCTTGCCTGTCCCTATTTGCACCTGTTCAGGTTTACACCTAGCAGCTGTCAGTGTTCATAAGCTCTATGTTTACAGAAAAAGGAACATTTGATATGTGTGAATTTGATTAGTATTAACAACTGATCATCGAATTTTTTTGGCGTGTGTGAAATCGTCATTCAGGGAAGAAGTTGTTTGTGGTAATTCTGATTTTTGTCTGTTCTCAGAATTGTTATAGGTAAACATCATCTCAGAAAAATACAGTAAATTCATGTTACCCAGTGTGCGTGAACATTATGATGTGCATTAATTGTATATTATACATGATCAGTTTTTGTTTGTTTGTTTTTGGGTTTTTTTGCGGTACGCGGGCCTCTCACTTGTTGGGGCCTCTCCGGTTGCGGAGCACAGGCTCCGGACGCGCAGGCTCAGCGGCCATGGCTCACGGGCTCAGTTGCTCTGCGGCATGTGGGATCTTCCCGGACCGGGGCACGAACCTGTGTCCCCTGCATCGGCAGGCGGACTCTCAACCACTGCGCCACCAGGGAAGCCCCACATGATCAGTTTTAAACAATTAGGACAAAATGTAAAATAATAAACTCTGGCGGTATGCTGATAAAGATAGGTTGAATATAATTTTATCATTTATTGCAGTGGCAATAAATCAGCTTGAAATATCTTCTTATAATAATTATAAAGAACTACTATTTAACAGAAAGTTTTGGCTGATTGAATTCCAAGTAATACAGTTTTTGATACTTTACATCAGAATTTCTCAGCCTTAGCACTACTAACATTCTGGGCCAGGTAATTATCTCTGTGGGAATGTCCTGTGAATTGTAGGGTGTTTAGCACTATCCCTGCCTGGACTCTTTCTACCAGTAGCACCTTCTCAGTTATGACAATCAAAGCTGTTCCCAGACATTGTCAAATGTTTCCTAGTAGATGAGGGGGTATTACAGCATCACCTCCGGTTAATAACTACTGCTTCAGACTATGGGAAAGATCTCTAATAGATCAAATCATTTAGAATCCCTTCATCATCACACATTTTTCACCCATTCACATCAACAACTTTTTTTTGCTGTAGTGTTATATGTTAATTTTCAGTTGTAGTAATCTTTACCCTACCTAATTAGCTTTGTAAATAAGAAAATCCTGAAGTTATACATTAGAAAATATCCTCTCATGAATGGCCTTAAGCTAAAAGACATGCCTACTAATTGATATTCTCCCATAGGTGAGTGTGTTCTGGTGGGGATCATGTTCTTACAGTCTGTTCATTTTTATCTTGTGTCTGGGCTGGTTTTGGTCACAAAGAATTGGTTGGATGGTGTTTGTTTGGAACGTGAGATGAAGATAGTATTCTTAACACACAGAGTCAGAATGAGAGGCTATTACAGGAGTGCAAGTATCAGATCTGGATGCTTTGGCCAGAACTGAAATCTGGGAATAGGTGGTTCTTGGATACTATTTTTATTTTAATGAATGTATTTTTCTAAGATACTGATATTTTTCTAAGATATTGATATTTTTCTAAGATAACCTCAAATATTTGAGGTTTGAGTAAATGGATTTCTGCCAACTTTTATGTAGTATGCTTGAATGATGAATAATAACTCGTGATCACAGAGTAAATTTTTTCAACTGATAATTAATATGTTAATTTTCATTTATAATTTGTGCTCCAAGTTTTCTTGAAAGTTTTGAGGTAAAACACCTTGCCATTTGTACTTATACAATTGTGAGGCATTTAAAAATTTTTTTTAATATTTTATTTTATTTATTTATCTTTTGGCTGCATTGGGTCTTCGTTGCTGGGGCTTTTCTCTAGTTGCAGGGAGTGGGGACTACTCTTCGTTACGGTGCGCGGGCTCATTGTGGTGGCTTCTCTTGTTGTGGAGCACGGGCTCTAGGTGCACGGGCTTCAGTAGTTGTGGCACGCGGGCTCAGTAGTTGTGGTTCGCTGGCTCTAGAGTGCAGGCTCAGTAGTTGTGGCGCATGGGCTTAGTTGCTCTGCGGCATGTGGGTTCTTCCCGGACCAGGGATCGAATCTATGTTCCTGCATTGGCAGATGGATTCTTAACCACTGCGCCACCAGGGAAGTCCCGAGGCATTTATTTTAAATTCTTTCTTTTTAAATTTTTATTTGAGTATAGTTGCTTTACAATGTTGTGTTAGCTTCTACTGCACAGCAAAATGAATCAGCCATACATATACATGTATCCCCTCCCTTTTGGATTTCCCTCCCATTTAGGACACCACAGTGCATTAGAGTTCCGTGTGCTATACAGTATGTTTCCAATAGTTGTCTATTTTATACATAGTATCAATAGTGTATATGTGTCAATCCCAATCTCCCTATTTTAAATTCTTATCATAATTTATCTGGGTAAAAAATGTCAAACATGCTATGCATATACATATAACCTATAAATAGATGTGACTCAGAAATATTTACTTGAAATGAATAATCTAAAAATACCTTTTACTGCCACACATATCCATGGATAATTATATGCACAGACATTCACTTATTAAAAACAGTTGCTGACAATTATTGAATGCTAGGTATTCAGAACTTTATATGCATTATCTCATTTAATCTTCCCAGTTATACCTTCATACTACTCATGAGGAAACTGGAAGTTCACGGAAGTTACATAATTTATAAGGTCATAGCTAATAAGGTCCAGATACAGTTTTTAAACCCAGATAACATCTATTATCAAGTGTCTTGCTGATACAATGTAATCTCTATCTTCATTTCTTCAAGGTCTAAGTTTACACTCTTCAATCCCAATGCATATATATATATATATATATATATAATATATATTTTTAAATGCTTACTGTATGTCAGACTGTTTTTTCATTTCTTAACTGTTTATTTTGAAATAATTTTAGACTTAAAAAACAGTTAAAAAGCAAATACATAGTATTCACCTATATTTTTTACCCAGCTTTCCCTAATGTTATTAATTTATATAACCATAGTACAATTATTAAAATTAAAAAATCAGAAAATTTACATTGGTACAATACTATTAACCATAAACTACATATCTTTTATGAATTTTACCGGTTTTTCCATTAATGTCCTTCTGTTCCAAAATCCAATCTGATCCCACATTATTTAGTTGTTGTATCTCCTTAGTCTCAACCTATGGCAGTTCCTCAGTCTTTCCTTTTCTTTCATGACCTTGATACTTGATGAATACTAGTCAATTATTTTGTATATAGTCTCTGAGTTTAGGTTTGTCTGATGTTTTCTCATGATTCAACGGAGGTTATATGTTATTGGGAAAAATACCACAGAGGTGATATGCTCTTCTAAGCACATCAGAGGATACATGATATCAATATGTTTTATTATTGGTGATATAGTTTCTCCACTGTGGTGTTACTCTTTTGCCCTTTTTAATTAGTAAATATCTTAAAGGAGATACTTTGAGACTATGCAAATACCTTGTTTCTACTCAGACTGTCACGTACTGCTTTTAGCATCCTTTAGTGCACATGTATTTTAAACTTTCTCTTTTGAATAGTTCTTACAATATGGCAAGCCAATGATTGTTTTGTGAATTATTCACTGTTACAAAGGCATTGCCTTCCTACCTTTTAACTTTCAAATTGGTGGCTAGGATTCTTTCCAGAGTTAAGCTTAACAGGGAACAATAGTAAATAAAATCTGAATTCAGTAATATTTAAATTAAAAAGAAAAACTTGAAAAGCCAATCCTTGTTAATGCAAGCATAAAACAATCTTCATTCTAGACTAGCAAAGGCTAGAGTGGATTTGTTAAATTTCTTTAAAATGAAAAGAAAGATATCTATAAGGTGAACATGGAATAGTTGACCAAATTTTGAGTTACTAGAACTAAGAAATACCTATTAAAATATGAGAAAAAAAGTTTTAACTAAGGCCAGTGTAAGAAAAAAGTACTTTATGTATGAGAGGAATACTGGCTAGAAATATATATCTAAGATTAAAACAGTTGAAATAAAAGAATATATGAATAATGTATATAATAGAACTTCTAAGGAAAATGGCTGCATAAGCATGCTTTTTTTCAAAAGAGGTAAACTTTCCCCACTTAAATGAACAGCAAGAACAACAAGAATAAATGAGAAAACTGCACTTTTACTGAAACTGAAAAAGGCCCCCAACCTCATACTACGAGCTCTAGTTCTCCTCTTTTGTACTACCAGGTTTCAATTTTATTTTACCTTTAAACAGTGTTATAATAAAGGAACTATTGGTGCTTTATTTCTATAGAATAGAGTCTTAAAAGTAGATTGGTAGATCCAAGTACATGTATATTTTTTATTTTAATAAATATTTCCAGGAAGAGTAATCTCCAGTGAGCAAATGTAGAGACTGCTCATTATGTCTTCTGGGTATTCTTTGTTTTAGCCTTGGGTGAAGTTATATCAACAGAACGAAATATACCTAGAGCTCATAACCTATTCTATAAAAAGCAATGGTTTTCATTCATTGAGCTTTTATATGCCAGGTACTCAGCTAAAGTGCTTATCTATATTATGTCCCAAATTACTTTTGCTGTGGAGTAAAAAGGCAAATTTTTTTTACAAAACCCTTTCATTATTAAAAAAAATAATAATACATTTACCAACTTCCAGTTACAAAATAAATGAGTCACAAGAATGAAATGTACAGCATGGGGAATATAGTCAATAATATTGTAATATCTTTGTATGGTGACAGATGGTAACTGACTTATCATGGTGATCATTTTGTAATGTATAGAAATATTGAATCACTATGTCATGCACCTAGAATTCACATAGTGTTGTAGGTCAATTTTACATCAATTTAAAAATTTTTTTAATTAACAAAATGAAAAATAAAATCATTGAGAAGCCCCCAAAATACATTTAAATAGTACATTTTAGAAATCTTTGAGACAGTAAGGTTACCAGCTCTAAATTTTTTAAAACAGCCTTTTCTTGTAAACTAGATCTATGTTTTGGGTTTTTATTTTTTTGTAAATAATATGTATTTTGTTCTTAGTGAAATGAGACTTGCTGGTGAAGATAGTTTGTAGAGGAAGTTGTCAGCCATGGACCTTGCTGTCAGACAGCCGTGTGTCTCAAAGCTTATTAGTAACTATTTGATGACCCAAAATCTGCCTTTTAAGCATTAGTTCCATGTAGCCATCAGTACCAAGTATGCCTCTCCATACTGAACGCTGATAAAGAGAAAGAAAAATTCTTTAAGATTATGGGCAAACTTGTTATAGCAGTTCATTATCTTTGGAGGTGATTGACAGCGATGTCAGAATATGAAGAGAAGTTTTTGAATTGTATGTGATTGGAAAACTCATTGAAACTGCCCTATTAATGATGCTATTGTGTCAACCTGAGATTACCTTTTCCATATGTATCTATCTTAGAAAAATCATCTACAGAACATATGGATTCTCAATTATTTAAACATTAATCTTGCATTATTTTAATTGACCAATATTTTACTGTATTTTTTAAAATTTATTTTATTGAAGTATAGTTGATTTGCAATGTTGTGTTAATTTCTGCTATACAGCAAAGTGATTCAGTTATACATGTATATATATTCTTTTTCATATTCTTTTCCATTGTTGTTTATTACAGGATATTGAATATAGTTCCCTGTGCTATACAGTAGGACCTTGTTGTTTATCCATTATATGTGTAATAGTTTGCATCTCCTAATCACAAACTCCCAACTCATCCCTCCCACTCCCCCACGCCCTGCAACCACAAGTCTGTTCTTTATCTCTGTCTGTTTTCTGTTTCATAGATAAAAATTCACGTGTGTCATATCTTATATTCTACATATAAGGGATATCATATGGTATTTACCTTTATCTTTCTGACTTACTTCACTTCGTATGATAAGCTCTAGGTCCATCCATGTTGCTGCAAATGGCATTATTTCATTCTTTTTTATGGCTGAGTAATATTCCATTGTATATGTATACCACATCTTCTTTATCCATTCATCTGTCAATAGACATTTAGGTTGTTTCCATGTCTTGGCTATCTTAAATAGTGCTGCTATGAACATAGGGGTGCATGTATCATTTCGAATTATAGTTTTGTCCAGATATATGCCCAGGAGTGGGATTGCTGGATCATATGGTAGTTCTATTTTTAGTTTTCTGAGGAACCTCCATACTGTTTTCCATAGTGGCTGCACCAATTTACATTCCCACCAACAGTGTAGGAGGGTTGCCTTTTATCCACACCCTCTCCAGCATTTGTTATTTGTAGACTTTTTAATGATGGCCATTCTGACTGGCATGAGGTAGTACCTCATTGTAGTTTTTATATACATTTCTCTAATAATTAACAATGATGAGCATCTTTTCATGTGTTAATTGGCCAGTATTTTTAAATGAAATGAAATTATTTTTCTTAGAAAACATACAATAATGATGTGAATTGGCTATAGAATTGCAGGCAAATCTTTTTGTGATTAGATTATTTGAATGATGAAAGTTTACTTGTGGTTGATCATAAGTTCATTTATGGGTGAGTAGTGTATTTTTTTGTCTCTTCCTATATATATGTGTACTCCTTAAAGCAGCTGTGAGCTTTACAATTTCCTTGCTTAATTGTATAATTAGTGTATGTAGAATATTAAAATGACCATAACCTATTCTAGATTTTTTAAATTTATTGAGATATAATTGACATATAACATATTAGTTTCAGGTGTACAACATAATGATTCGATATTTGTATGTATTGTGAAATGAACACCACAAAAAGTTAATATCCATCACCACACAGTTACAAATTGTTTTCCTTGTGATGAAAACTTTTAAGATCTACTCTCTTAGCAACTTTCAAATGTACAATAAAGTATTATTAACAATAGTCACCATGCAGCCCATTACATCCTATGACTTACTTGTTTTATAATTGAAAGTTTGTACCTTTTGACTCCTTCATCATTTCCATTCTAGATTTTTAATATCAACATAAACTATTACAACAATACCAATGTAAGGTTGTACCCAAAATAGCTAAATTAATACAGATGCTTACAATTGGTTAAGTCATTATAAATGGATCATACTAAAGCTATTTTGAGACCATAGTTCAGACTAGACTCTAGTATAAACTCTAAAATGTATTTGTCTTTTTTGGGCGGGACTCACTGTATTGGGGGTTAATTACCAGGTCAGATTCATGGATTTTTAAGACCTACAACTATATTGCTATCTGGATTTAGAAGACAGGGTTACAGTTCACTCAAATATGGTAGTATCTTCTTGATTCATTAAGATAATATGGGTATTATGATGTAAGTGAATAGATCATGAAGTGATTTAAGAAGAATAAGAAGTTAATATGCTAATTTTCCTAAAGTTATGGCAACACACAGTTGTATGAAGTTACTGTATTCAAATGACTATTACTATTTTTTTATATAAGAATATTCTGCAAGTCTATTAGAAGAAGATTTGGTATATTAACATTAAACTTATTTCATAAACTGGTATTTTAAATTATATTATTTTTATTTATTTCATATTTTATCTCTCTGAAGAACATGTATTTCTAAACTTATTTCATATTTTAAAAAAGTATTCCTAAAAGTTTGACTTATTTTAAATATGTTTAATTCTTTTGCTTAATTCCTCTATTTAATACTGTAAATTAACATTTGTCTCCCTCCCATAGATATGGAGTCTGGAGAACGGTTACCATCCTCAACAGCCTCCTCTGCTACACCGACTTCATCTTCTATACCTTCTGTGGCTTCATCAGTTTCAAAAGGCGGCCTTTCCACTGGAGCTGCTTCACTTAGCTCTACAATCAACCCATGTGGTGAATACCCTTTATTAACTCAATTTTAGAATGCCATCCTTTTACTAATTTGCATTCATAGTGTTTTATTGAACTCTGAATAAAATGTTTTCATTACCTCTGTTGATCTGTTGAACAATGGCTAAGTTAAACATTTAGTCTGCTTTTTCTGTATTTTATCAGCACACTGGAGTAACACTGCTTATTCCATGTTTTCTATGATTTTTAGAAGCTTTGAGAATTTCATTTTAATATCTTTCTTTGACCATTTTAATTAATAGATTAATACATGCAAACTCTTGAAACAATAGGCCCATGAGGGAGTGAAGAAATATAAAGGAATCCTTGATGGAGAGATAAGGTCCCAATGCCACGGACCATTTGCCCTAAATTTGCTTCCAGTATTCGAAATAACCTTCACCAAACCCCAGCTATCCTAGTTCACAAGATGTATACTAAGGCATATCATTTACCTGATGGAAAATATTTTTTAAGTTTTAAATATTTTGAAAAATATTTTAAGATATTTGACAAATTTTTCTTAAACATGAATGAAGTTTATACTGCTAAAAAGGGAACTTTATTTTAGTAGTGAAAATATCCTCAATTTTAGTTTTATGTGGAAGGTATTTTTATTTACCCCTCAAAAATCACTTTTTGCCCAAACACGTTTGAATATTTGGTAAAATACATTCTTTTTTTTTGACCTAAACTTGATTAACTTATTCCTTTATCACTAGGAAGATTTTTAATCTTAAATATATTTTATCTTATAGATTATTTCATATGTATAAGCATTAGAACTAAGTGATATTTTACTTTTTCAAAATTAGATTTATAATTTTGGGTAAATGAAATACGTAAATATGGAATGTTTGCTGACAAAATACCCTAGCAAACTGTCAAATATATATTTATTGAATTATTCTGAGGTTTTTCCAATCAATGGAATGACAAGGATGTCATTTTGTCATTTTATCAGAACAATTTTCTAACATTGTCTTAGTGATTATAAAATAACTAAAATAAAATACCATTACATTTAAAAAAATAAATAAATAAAATTCCTGTTCTCCTGCACCTTGTAGAATCTTGGTTAAGGCATTCATTTAACAATTTCATCCACATTTCCCTTGTGTATAAAATGATGGCTATATATAAAATGATAAATGCCTTTGATGATATGTTGTGTTCAAAAATAGTGATACCATGGTTGGCATTTTACCTTAAGTTTCTTTGTCTAAATGATTGCACACAGCTGTACTTTTGTAATTATTCTTTTGTGCTTTTTATAACTCTTCTCCTTCCGTTTGTGTCAGCTCCTTTCATTGTGTTCCTCCCATCTGCTGTCTTACTTTGTATTTACTTGTGAATTTGTATTTAAAATATATAATATTTCTAGGGAAATGTCCTTTTTTTTTTTTAATGTTGAAGCTTTCAGTCCTTGAGTACAGAGCCTTGAGTTTTCTGGACCCTTTGCTACCACCTATTTCTCACTTAGTTTTCTGAATTAGTGACATTTGAATTGCTTATGATTCTGAGTAGTCACCTGTTGGGCGCTATTTTATTGTTAGTGGTAGTTGAGAGTTGCAGAAGGGTGGGGTATGCTTAGTTGCTGAATAATATCAGAAATTTCCTTATCTAGAAAGGAATTAGTTTTCATCATTTATTTGTAAGTAAAATAGGTTGTTGAGTTTTTATGTAGAGATACTTAAATTGAATGAAACTATAGTTTATTTCAATGTTTATTCCAAAATATATCATTTATTAACACATTATACCTTTAGTACCTACAACGTGAGTTTTTTTCACTTTCTAAGAAAATTATTTTTTGTTTTTAATATTCGCAGTGTTGTGGTTTATGTTTAAAGTAGAGCCTTACATTGCGTGGAGAATGCTCAGTTGTCCTGCATAATTCAGTTTATCATATTTTCCTGTCTTCTCTTATTTGATTCATTTTTTTGGCCTAGTCGTTGTCTGTAATTTTCTCCTTTTAAAAGTAAAATTATAGAGTGATAATGCGCCTAGCCTCATTATTTTAAACAATTTGAGTCTCCTCAATGTTTTTGATGTATAGAAACAACAAAAAAGAATTTTCATCTGTAAAATGTCAAAACCTCACCAGTTCTTTAATGGTCCCTTTGAGGACATTCTTTTGTTTTAAACAGTTATTTTAATTGGCCTTTCTCCAATTAAATTGGCCTTTTAATTGGTCATCTTCATTAATGATATTTCTGTAGGAATTCCTCTGAGTTACAAAGGATTTAATTCAAGCCTACTTTCGAACTTTGAATAATCAACTAATTTCTTTTGAATCAACACCTTGTCAGGGTCTGGGAGTATACATACCTACTGTTACTATTATGATGCTGGTAGAAGATGTAAGACTCCTAGATCAGAGGTTTTATTACTATAGCATAGCAAATAGCATAAACATCATGTTGGCATTGGCTCGCCATGTCTCCCAAATCCCACAGGGGCGACACGGAGGGGCCCAGTTGAATCTTATACATACAGTGGGGTTGTGTCACGGCTTAGGCAACCCACTGCTTTTATAGTAAATGAAAGCAAAGCCGCTCTTTGTCTGGAAGGAAATGTCACCTCATCCATCAAGGTTGCTCACTGCAATCCTGAGAAATGGCCCAGTTTTAAAGAGTGGTCAAGACCTTGCATTCTTGGCATACCCAGCAACAACATGGAAGGACCTTGGAGGACTGTCTCTCACAACACACCTTTAATTTTATTACAGTAACTTGGATAGAAAATAACACTGCAATAAAGATTGATTAATCTAAGGCTCTCTGCATATAGTGGGTCTTGTCAGTCTTAGCAGAGTTATATTTCTTTTCCCTTTAAAGTATGATTTTTAAAAAATAACTTGCCTACTTCTAAATAATTTTGGACAGCTTTCAATAAATATGTTGGCACAATAAACAAAACAATTAACTAAAATATTAAAAGATAGGCTCTAAAAAGTATAAAAATGTTAGCCAAGGAAAGCCACAGATATTGAACAAAAAACTTAACTAATTATCTGTTAAGAATAAAAAGAAAACACAGTGGGCTACATGGCTCACATACTAGTGCTAGTAACCTTATCAGTTCCTCAGAGAAAAACGAACTTTTTCCTGGCTCTGAGTGGTTTGAGGAGTACACCACCAGAACCTTTGTATAAAAGGCCACATGATACACAATATCCTATATGCCAATTTCATAAGTATTCAGACACTATTTCACATATTATCTCTGAGTGAAAGCTGAAAGAATAGTATTTCAGCATAGTTCCAAAATTAAACTTTACAGAGTGGATTTGTTCGAGATTTGTGGTCATTTGACCTAATACAAACAAAGCATAGAACTTTGAGAAATTTCAGTGATAGTTAAACTGTGCCATAGACCAGTGGTTTTCAATCCATTTTTGAGGTAGAACGCTTCAAACAAAACTTGTAAAATGCTGAATGTATAAAACAGAGAAACTGTTTAAAACTTCTCTCATTAAAGCTGGGGTATGCCTACTTTTAAAGTTAGAGACTGAATTACACATATATCTTAATTGCAGGCCTACCTCTGTAGAGCTGTGCCAAATCATGGTATATTGAGGAAATCGCAAGTTGATCAGTCAGGCCTCAACTTAGGGTGTCAGTTATGACAATGATTAACTATGAATAGGAACACATGGCAAATACACGAACCAGTCCATAGATCCGCAGTTCTGAGGTGGGTGATGCCATCACAGACCTGGGCTCCTAATTTTATATCCTGTCTTCTGAGGTATGGGACTTTCATGCTCACGTGTCGTATCTCATGGCTTTTAGAAGGCTGATCCACCTACAGCCCTGTTTTCCAGGAATGGAGAAGGTGGAATAAAAGAGGGCAAAATTTGTATGCCAGCTTACTTTGACCCCTTTTAAAGAGCTTTCCCAGAAACCCTATCCAGAGATTTCCACTTAGTATCTCTTTTGTCGGAACTATATGAATGGTAATCTCAGCTTCAAGGAAGGCCAGGAAAATTAGTTTTTAGCTGAGCATATTGCCATCCTGAAGAAAATAGAGGTTATTAGTAAGGAATAAGGAGAGAATGGATAGCCAGTATCTGCTATGGCTAAATGGAACAGAGATACAGGAGATCACGCTGGGGAGTAGGTTAAGGTCAGATCATTTAGAACTTCATGCACCATGTTTAAGAGTTTAGACAGAATGATGTATTGATTAAAAGCAAGGACTTTGCAATTGAAAGGCCCTGAAATTGAATCTTGGCTTGTCCACTTATTAGCCATGTGAATTTGGGTACATTACCCCTTTCTGAACTTCGGTTACCTCATCTATAAAATAAATATGATACCCATTTTATAACGATAAATGAGATAATGCCTGACATAGAATAGGTGCCTAGCAAATTGTAACCTTTATTTTTATTCATACTTGATCAAGTGGAAGGATTTTAATGCTTTGAAAATGCTAGCATGCTAGCAGCATGTAGAGCATCAGTTTGCAATGAGGATGGGACTAGAGGCAAAGAAGACCTTTAGAAGGTACTTAAATTTATCTGGGTGAGAAATGATAAGGGCCAAAATTAAGGAGTTATTGGAGATGGAGAAAGAAACAAGGTTCCAGAGATATTTGGGGAGTAGATTCTTATGGGATATAATGACTGGATTTGAGCAAAGGGATGTTGAGAGATTGAGAGAGAAGCCCTGACATGACTTGGATAACTGGGAGAAGGGTGATGTAATGAGAAATGTGGAGGAAGAACACATTTTAAAGTGTAAAAGCATCATTTATCTTTTTGCATGTTTTGCATGTTGCATTTGAATGGACTGTACATCCATGTAAATACTCTTGGTAAATATTAGAGTTGTTTCCAACTTTTGCCAATTACAATGTTATGACCATCATTATACATGAATCCTGATTCATATGCATACGTTTTTGAAGATGTCTTCAACTTTGCCAGTAGTACCAATTTATTTTCTCATCAGCTGTGTATTATAATTCCTGATGCTTATCATTCATGTTGACACTTGTCATTGCCAGATTTTTGTCAATGAATATGAAGTAGTATTCATTAAGGTGCCTTTTAATAAGTTTATAGCTTTTGGGGTTTCCTCTCTTTTGAAGTGATTGTTCAGGGCTTTGGTGCATATTTCTATTGGGTTGTGCATCTTTTTCTTATAGATTTGTGAGTTCTTTTTATATTGTGGATGCTGGTCCTTCTTTCAGTTATCTTTGTGGGAGATAGCTTTTCCCACATGGTGTGTCTTTTTTTATTCGACATTGTCTTTTGATGAAAAGAACTTCCAATTTTAATGTCGGCATATTTACCAATATTTTTATTTATGGTTATGCTTTTTGTCTAAGAAATTGTCTTCTACCTCCACGGTTATGCATATATATTTTTGAGATTTCACTTATCTCTCATTTAATATTACTTTGAAAAGTATATGGTTATCAGATACCAGGCCAGTTGTGATAGACTGAATTGCCTTTTTGGTTTTGGAACTATCACCAGTTGAGATTGTTGTTTGATGTATCAGTGGGTTCAGCTAGAAATAACATAAACCACTGATGCTATTTTAAGCAGAAATATTTAATATAAGGAATCAGGTACTTATAAAATTATCGAGGAGCTGACCCCTGACCCCTATGAGTGATTTCAGAGCATTACTGTTGAATTGACCTGCTTAAGGAAATTACCTCTAGTTCAGTCAGGACACCATTGTTCTAACTGATGGCTCCATGGATCATACCACCTCAGCTGCAATCAATCCAGTGATCAAGAACCACTGACATAACAGGCTCCAGGGCTATTCTGTGCTGCCTCCTAGATCTGCACCAGCAAAAAGGATACCTCATGTACTGCCAATGTAACAGCTTAACTCAGCGCCAAATACATCTGATTGGCAGAATCTAAATTATATCCAGAATCCTGGCTGCAAGAGAGACTGGTAAATATACTTTTTAGCTGATCAGCTTCTGTATCACAGGAAGGAACACTAAAAGGAGGTTGGGGCACATGTTAAATTATGAGCCAATTATCTATCCATTTTAGCTCATCTGGTGATAGCCCCCCTGCCATATCTCCCCACCTTTGTATTATAATAAACTCCTGATACCTGTACATGAGCTTTATTCCAACTTCAATGGTTCTTTTCTTCTGAAAAAAATAGTATTTCATTAGCGCATCTAGTAGCTCATGTATATTTACTACAGATCTCTTTTGATATACTAGTCTATGTAATAATATAAGTTAAACCAAATAAAATAAATACTTAACTCAAGACAATATGGCTCTTAACTGTCACAAAAGCAAATACCTATCAATTCTTTTTAAAGATTGCAAAAAACTTTTCAAGGACTCCATTCCTCCTATACAGTATCATTAATTTTTCTGTATTTATTGGATCATGTCCATTAGTATAAAAGCATGCTCATAGTTATCTCCCATCTTAAAAAATAATACATACCAAAAACCCTTCCCTCTTTCCCCCCAAACACTGTTCTGGCAATTACTCTGTTTTCTGCCTCACTTTATAACCAAACTTCTCAAAATACGTAGTTGTATGTGCTTTCTCCTTTTCCTCATCTTTTATGTATATCTCAGTCCACACCAGTGTCACTTTTCTGTCCTCATCTCACTCAGCCTCTTGGAAGAATCGACACAATTGACCAATCCTTCCTTCTTAAAAACATTTTTTAGGGAAGAGTTTGTATCAAATTGATAATATTTCTTCTCTAAAAGTTTGGTAGAATCCACTCTGAAGTCATATGGGCTTGGAAGATTGTTGTTTTTGTTTGTTTGTTTGTTCTAATGTTGTTGTTGATGATAATAAATCAGGAGTTCAACTTTTTTTTTTGGCCATGCTGGGTGGCTTGTGGGATTTTTTTAGTTCCACATCCAGGGATTGAACCCAGGCCCTCGGCAGTGAGAGCATGGAGTCCTAACCACTGGACCACCAGGGAATTCCCAGGAGTTCAACTTTTAAAATAGAAGTACAGGGCTTCCCTGGTGGCGCAGTGGTTGAGAGTCCGCCTGACGATACAGGGGACACGGGTTCATGCCCCGGTCTGGGAAGATCCCACATGCCGCGGAGAGGCTGGGCCCGTGAGCCATGGCTGCTGAGCCTGTGCATCCGGAGCCTGTGCTCCACAACGGGAGAGGACACAACAGTGAGAAGCCCACGTACCACCAAAAAAAAAAAAAAAAAAATAGAAGTATAAAACTATTCAGGTTATCTTTTTCTTTTGTTAGTGATGTCTTTCAAGGAATTTGTCCATTTCCTCTAAGTCATTGCATTTACAGGTACAGAGTTGTTCCAAATAGTACCTTATCCTGGGACTTCCCTAGTGGCACAATGGTTAAGAATCCACCTGCCAATGCAGGAGACATGGGTTTGAGCCCTGGTCCAGGAAGATCCCACATGCTGCAGAGCAACTAAGCCTGTGCGCCACAACTACTGAGCCTGCACTCTAGAACCCGCGAGCCACACTACTGAGCCCAAGTGCCACAGCAACTGAAGCCCGCACACCTGGAGCCCGTGCTCCACAACAAGAGAAGCCACCGCAATGAGAAGCCCGCGCAACACAACAAAGAGTGGCTCCTGCTTGCCTCAACTAGAGAAAGCCCACATGCAGCAGTGAAGACCCAACACAGCGAAAATATTAATTAAAAAAATAGTACCTTATCCTTTGAATGTCTGTAGGATTTGTAATGATATCTTCTCTTTCATTATTGATATTAATAATGTGTGCTCTTTTTTCCTTTGTGACTAGAGCTTTAATCAATTTTATTAATCTTTTTGACAAACTAGATTTTGGTTTCATTGATTTTTTTTCCCGATATTCTGTTTTCTGTTTCATTTATTTCTGCCCTTTATTGTTTCCTTCTGTTTTTCCATGGATGGGATTTCCTCATCTTTTCTTCTAATTTCTCAAAGAGAAAACTTAGATCATTTATGTTAGACCTTTCTCCTTTTCTTATATATACATTTAATGCTATGAATTTCCCTTTTAAATTCAACTATAGCCGTATCCCACAAATTCTGATAGTTTTCATTATCATTCTAGTAAAAATATTTTCTATTTTCCTTTGTGAATTCTTCTTTGACTGATGGGTTGTTTAAAAGTCAGTAATTTAACATTTAAACGTTAAATGTTTCAGTTGATGTCCATTTTAGTTTTATTGTGGTCAAAAAACATACTAATGATATGTGCTCTGTTTTTTGGTTTCCCACTGCCACTTTTGCAGACTGGTCCCCTGTGGGTCTCCTCTGTGCCTGTGAAAGTTGTAGGGTGAGCCAACTACGTGGCAGAGATGCATCTCTTTCTCTTTGTGGTTTCCTTGCTCCTAAGATTACCCCTTGATTTCCATCTGCTCTGCCAGCTTTCAACTCTGTTCTCTGAAACTTCAGGCTTTCTGCTGTCTAAGCTAATCATGGTGAAGGTATGCACTCAATTAAGGAATACATCAAATTGAACAGATCTGCTGTGTGTAGCTCTGTCTTTCTGTACGTTCTCTCCTGGCTATTTTGTGGTGCCCCATGCACAGTGTACTTTTAGCTAGGCACTTGGAAAGTTTAATCTCTGAATTTGAGTCTCCTTCTTTCTGTGGTTTGATCACTGCCAAGATTTCCCATTTAAATTTCCTGATTTCCTGATGTTTTCTTAGCCTTGGAGTCTGACCTCTGGCACCTTTAGTTGATAAGCCTGCTGTTTCATCTTCCACTGTTTTCTGGAGTTATAGCTGTGAGATTTAGACAGCAGTATCAGACCAGAAAGCCACAAAGTCACACTTCTCACCCCTTCTTGTTACCATTTTTTCCAGATTAAACTTTCCCCTGGCTTTTCTCTGCTTTTGGATGCTTTCCAGTATCTTTAGTTTTGTTGTTGTTGTTTTTTGATATTTATTTATTTATTTGGCTGCACCAGGTCTTAGTTGCTGCATGCGGGATCTTTTAGTTGCTGCATGCGGGATCTTTTAGTTGTGGCATGCAGGATCTAGTTCCCTGACCAGGGATTGAACCCCTGGGGCCCCTGCATTGGGGGTGCGGAGTCTTAACCACTGGACCACCAGGAAGTCCCTTGTTGTTTTAAATCACATTTTTATAATTATTTTCTGTGGATGATTTGTGTGGCCACTTCACTACTACTCCACCCCATTACCTGAAGTTGTCCCCCGCAAAATGAATCACTTTCTTTTTTAAAAAAATTTTCACCTGAGACTCCAGGGGTGACATGTGACACATCTAGCCAATCCAAACATCATATTTCCCACACAACGATGGTTAAGTGATTGGTTAAGGAAGGCACATGAGACTAATCAAAGGCAAAGGGATTCCGTTCTGGGATTTTTACTGGGACAGGTGAGGGAGGATACCCTTTTGTCCCACAAACCTAAAAGGAAGGGCCTATCTGAGGAAGTAGAGCCAAGAGACGAAAGAGAAATTAAGTCCCAGTAAGCTTTCAGCCAATCTTCTTTATCTGAAGTGTGCCTTTTCCAAATGCTTTTATGTTATGTGAATCAATACGTTTACCTTTCACTTAGCCATTTTGAGCTGGATGTTTTGTACTTTTCAACCTAACTGATATACCCTCCATGATTGAATCCCAACTCAGGGTCTAAACCATGTTCTCTCTTAGTCTTAGAGGAACTGCATAAGGCTGATTTTCATGCTTTGTCTCAGATTAAGTGTCCTGAGACATTAATTAGAGAAATCTCCTCTGTTCATAGTGTCTAGGTAATTGCTCTACTGTTACCTGGTTTTGCACCTCGTAATTTCCTCCATAGTACTCTTCACAGTTTATAATTATAGATATGGTGTTGTTTTACTTATTTGTCCCTTCTTCTACATTTAAAAGGCAGGGACCATACGGTTTTTTTATTGATACGTATCCAGTCAGTGCCTGGAACAAAATATATGCTCAAGAAACAATTGTTGAAGAAAGGGAGGGAAGGAGAGGTGAACTTGCAGGAATAGGACTTGCAAATTAAATGATAAATTTACTCTAATTAATAAGTTTTCTAGGCTGTATTATGCTTTGCTCTGGTAATACCAAATAACTGTGCCGATTTTAGTTGGAGATGAGCATTATAAGCCACAGGGTAAAGAATCTTAAAAGATCAGACCTTACTGATGAGGCATTGAATAAATAAACCCTGAAAATCTAAAATTATTAATTAGAACTTCTTATTTAAAAGATGGAGCTTACGTTTACAGTCAATAGAGAACCATCAAGAGAGTGAGATAGGCTTATTCTTGAGGGTTTGGATATAAAGCCAAAGTTTTAGTCTCTTTGAGTATTTATATTATAGTGTGGACTATTATAACAATAATTATTTTTTAGTTGTCTATATTCTAGATATCTGTAAGTCACAAATAAAGGGCCTGGAATGTTCAACTGTCTAGCTTTTTTTGCCTTTCAGTAGATTTATTTAATGAAGGGTTTGATCACAAGGCACCAGGTATTTTTGAAATATATTTTACCTAACTTTAAAAAATTTTTATTTATTTATTTATTTATTTATTTATGGCTTCTTTGAGTCTTTGTTGCTGTGCGCAGCCTTCCTCTAGTTGTGGCAAGCAGGGGCTACTCTTCCTTGCGGTGAGTGCGCTTCTTATGGCAGTGGCTTCTCTCATTGCAGAGCATGGGCTGTAGGAGCATGAGCTTCCGTAGTAGTGGCATGCAGGTTCAGTAGTTGTGGCTCACAGGCTCTAGAGTGCAGGCTCAGTAGTTATGGTGCACGGGCTTAGTTGCTTCGCTGCATGTGGGATCTTCCTGGACCAGGGCTCAAACCCGTGTCCCCTGCATTGGCAGGCAGATTCTTAACCACTGCACCACTAGGGAAGTCCTTACCTAACTTTCATGAGTAGAACTTCAGAGTTTTAATTAGAATTTTACAGGTAAATTACTAAAGAAAGGTAGCCTTCAAATCAATTAAGTAATCTTAAAAATGAACCTAGGGTTATGGATAAAATTGTTTCCTCCTCCCCCCAAAAATATGTTGAAGTCTTAATCCCTGGTTCCTCAGAATGTGACCTGTTTGGAAACTGGGTCCTTAAAAGAGGTAATCAAGTTAAAATGAGGTTATTAGGGTGGGCTCTAAACCAAAATGACTGGTATCCTTATTAAAATGGGGGAATTTAGACACAGAGATGTGTACAGAAAGAAGCCCATGTGAAGACATAGGAAAAATGCCTGAGGTTACCAAAGTTAGGAGAGAAGAATGGAACAGATCCTTCCTTAGTGCCTTCAGAGGGAGCATGGCCTTTCCCACACCTTGCTTTCGGACTTTTGTAGCCTCCAGAACGGAGCCAATAAATTTCTGTTGTTCTAAGTCACCCAGTCTGTGGTACCTTGTTATGGTAGCCCCAGCAAATTAATATATGACTTCTATTTTAATGCACTACCATTTTTGATGATTAGCTGTACTTTGCAGGTTGTATACTAGAGGCTGATTTTGCAATGCTGTAAAAATATGCTGATAGTTTAAAGAACTGGAGAAAAGAGTTTAAAGACATGTTGCAACAAGTTTATGTAGCAATGAAAGGTGTGTTTCTCAAAGTTGGTTTTAGTAATTTTTGTTCATTATGGGAAAACTAAGACTTCTTTATTGAAACATAAGTAAAATAAGATTTTAGAATTAGATTGTTTTCACTGTTATTTTTTATATTTCATTATAAAAATAAAGTACATCTATATTTGATTTTAGAAATATATATAAAATATAGTGTAATTTTAGTATTTTAATCTGTGAACTCTAAATTCTTTCATTAGATCTAACAAAAATGCTTTTTTACAAAAGAGCAGCTGCTCCTATCTTTGAAGAATAGTCATTGCCTGAAGATTGATACGTCATTGGCTGAACTGAATCAAAATCTTGTTCACCATGTTGTGTTATGTAAAGTAGTAGATTTTGTTCCCAAGGCTACCTAGACTTTTAATGATTTTTTTTCTAATGAAAAGACTGTTTGAAAGGAAATTAGTAACTTTATATTGAATCCTGGCAGATACTAACTTAACCGAGTGATCAAAGTTAATATCACCAGCACCACATAGCAACACCACAGACCCCAGATATGTTGTGCTGAGAAGGACACATTGGGTACTCTTCCCAATCATGTTTAACCTCTTCTAATCATGAGAAAGCATCAGACAAACCCACGTTGAGATACATTCTACAAACTACCTGACTAGTACTCTTTAATGTATCAAGGTCATGAAAGCCAAGACTGAGAAACTGTCACAAATTGGAGAAAATTAAGGAGACACAGTAACTAAATGCAATGTGAGATCCTAGATTGGATCTTAGCACAGGAAAATGACACTAGTGGAAAAACTAATGAGATCTGAATAAATTCTTTATTTTAGTTAATTAATCAGGGTTAACTTCTTGGCTTTGAAAATTATTTTTTATCATACAAGATGTTAACACAGGGGAAGTTGGAACTCTGTACTATTTTTGCAACTTTTGTAAGTCTAAAATAATCTCAAACAAAATACTTAAAAATAAAATGAAAGACCTTATTTCCATACCATGCTTTTATAATGTTAAAATGTAAAGGTTAACTACTAAAAAAGTTATGAGAATAAAGGAATGAAATGAAGATTATTGGGGGGAAATATTTTGTTACCATTAGCTATAGAGTTCTTTCTGTTTGTTCTTTAATCAAAGTTCAAGTTCGTAGAATTTGTACATTGTGAGTTTCAGAATATTTAAACAATAATATGTTTAAGAATTTTAATATATGGGCCAATAATTTGAGCATTTCTTTAATTTACAGTAATTTCACTTTGTTTATTACGCTCGGTTATTACTAGTGTTAAAGTACTCTTGTAACCTGTATTTGAATGTGCTACCATTTTTGATCATTAACCATACTTTGCAGGCGGTATACTAGAGGCTGATTTTGCAATGCTGTAAAATGTGCTAACAGTTTAAAGAACTAGAGATAGGAGTTAGAAGACATGTTGCAACAAGTTCGTGTAGCAGTGAAAAAGTAAGGACATTTTTAGCACACAAAATCAGCATAGATAGAATTCTATCATAGTAAGCAGTCTCCTTGATTTTTTAAAAAAGATTAGATGCTTTAGGATACTTATTCCTTATAATCATTTTGTTTTAATTTGCTATTTGGACTTTTCCTGATTGATAGGAGATTCATCCACTGGTAGTGTAGGTTCAAGACATTAGTACAGTATTTATATTATTTTGTTCTTGTGGGGGAGGAAAACCCTTATTTTGTCATCGCGTGAAGTTCATTAATATTAATAAAGACACTTGCAGTTACCGTGCATTGCTACTGAGACACTGGCATTTTGTGTAACTGCTTTTAGTCACTTACATATAGATTGGCTAGTACAATCTGAAAAGCTCTGCTAAAAAGTAGTCAGCTTATTATAACAGAAGTTGAGGATTTAGACATTACAGACATATATTTTCATTATGCAGTACCTGCACATTGTTACCTGTCAGTTAAAATGGAAACTAATAAAAGTTGCATTTATAATATTGAAACTACGCTTGAATGTTAATATCTGTAAAAAAGAATAATTATGGTATTCTAAAACTATTTTCATTTTATGATGTAATTTATCAGTTTGCAAATGTGTTCTTTGAGCAAAATTGAAGAGTTTTAATCATAACAGGTTTTTATTTGGGAGGATCTTCTGATATTAGGTATATTAATGTAGAAAAAAGTTACTTCTCCAAAAGTAGGACATGCGAATATCCAAATAATTTTATTTTTGTAGTCATAAATCTAATAGAGCCAGTTTGGCTTGTGTTGTCTTTTGTTTCCTATAAGAAGATATTCTGCTCTTTTGTTAATACAGAATATGCTTTGTTTTAAATGTAGTTGTAGAGTTCACTGAGTCATCTCCAGTCTGTGATCAAAAATCCCCTGTGAACAGTAGCTTGAAGTTTCAAGACAGTTGGAGAAGGCAAAGGGCATTGTCCTGGCAATGAAACCAAAGGGTGTAATCGAAACAGCACCCTCTGCTGTATAACAAAAGATTAAAGCCACAACGTAGATGTCATTAAATTAGCTTCTAATTACCCAAAGAGCTTTTAGTAACATTGTGAATGCTTTTTATAATTGGAACAGAGAAAAAAAGTGAGGTATATTTTTATCACTTAAAGAATGACTCCTGGTTATTCTAGCTTTTTAAAGGAAGAGAGAAACAAAGAATTGAAAACTACCATTTTAGAGTTATCCACAGCAGGTATTATGAAGTATTATCCCTGCAACTGCTAACAGTTTGCTTTATACAGTGTTTTGTACAGAGTAAAAATGATTAAGAAATGATTCTTTCCTTTATAACCGTATACCCTAGTAATGGTATGTTGAAAGATTGTGAATAATCATGAATGTTCAAAGGAGGTCCAAAACATATCTGTCTGGGAGATTCAGGAATACTTCTTGGGCAATATTTTTTTGAGATGATTATGAAAGGATAGTTAAGGTTATAAAAGGCAAAAGAAGTCAAAGAGCATGTTATATAAGCATGGAGTGTCTGAAGAAGAAGAAATAATGTGACCCTAAATACAACAGTGGGAAACATTCATTAAGCACCTGTTATATTTCAGATTATGCCAGGTATTGGGGATTACCGAGATGAATGAGATTCAGTTTTGCTCTCAGGGAGCTAAAATCCTAGTTTAGAATTCATGTGCATAGAAGTGATAGTTAAAATAGTGGAAGCCCATGAAATGACTGAGGAAGAAAGCATAAAGAGGAAAAAAGAGACAGTTGGACAAAATCTTTAAGAATCTTACATTTAGAAAAAAGAAAACCCAATAAAGTGGACAGTAGTATTATGGAAAAATATAGTTAAGAAGAACATCAAAATAGTTCCATGACCCAGAGCTTAAGGGTAAACATGGGTTTTAATAAGGAAGAGGTAATCAGCAATGCCAGATTTATAGAGACAGGTTAAAAATGAGAAGGGCAAAGATTAATGGAATCTAGTGGTTAGGAAAACTTAAGTTCCTTTACAGACAAAATGGAAGGGAGGCTTGGACTTGGCACAGCTATTAAAGATTCTGAGAAGTGAGGAGGAAGTAGACATACAAGTGTAAGAGTTTTCTTTCAAGGTTAACAAGGAGAGATGCTCAGATGGGATTGAGAGGGAAGGAGATAGATAGGGTCAAGGGAGTGGTAGAAGATTGAGGGAGACCAACGGTCATGCTGAGAAATAAGGAAATGGAAATGTGGAAACCATGGTTAGAGTAAAATTTAAGAATTTAAGATCTTGGAGGTGGTAGAATTTTATGTGATCAAATCCAACATGTGGCCTAAATGGAATCAAGGAGAAATAAAAGGCCAAGTGGTAATTTAAAAAAAAAATTAGGACTCAGGGTTGGTGACATATAAGGCAAAAGGAAACTAGTAAGAAGCATCCTTGCAAGTTTAAATGAAAATTCAGGACAACTTCTATTCTGATGAAGCCCTTTGGAATCAGTCCCATGGATGTGCCTCTTCTGCTCTTAATGAGTAATCAATTCACTCAACATATTTATTGTATATCTACTGTGTACAAGACACTGTTTTAGGTATTTGGGATCTTTTACTAAGTCCTGTATGTGACAGTACCAGTTTATAATATTAAAATATTAACTAACTTGTTTTATATATTGTGGTATGAAAAACAGTCTTATACTATTTCAAGTATGTTCAAACCATTGAGTTCCTTAAGCCTAGGGATATGGCTTATTCATCCTTGTATGCTAATTACTAAATGTAGCACTTGGTGCTTAATAGATATGTTCATGAAATGTCTGAATTACGGAAACTGTTGAATAAAGAACAGAATAATTCTGGAAGGTTTTTACATGGAATTAGTAACTGGCTTTTTTTTTAAGGCAGTGGCAAAAACAATACTAAAATTATATGTAGTATTACAGAGCCTTTTAATGAGAAGGATATACTTTTTTGTATCACTGACTTTTATATTCCTGCTATAAAGGCAAAATTTAGTAAAGATTATTAAATGTAATATGAAATTATTTCCCTTCTGTTGTATAACTTTATCCATGTAAAGCAAAGAAGATCTCTAATGTGTGTTTTTAATAATGCATGGTATCATTGTAATCATTATAATGTGGGCCTGATATTCTTTACTAAATACAGACGTGAACCTTTTCTTACCAACAAGGAATAGGCCCTAATGATTCTCTTGTCACTTGAGTACTTTCTATGCTTTAATTATCTTCAAAAGTTTTATAAGAGAATAAGAAAATAGAGTAAGGTAGCTTCTTCGTAATTTTGCTAGGCATAGATATAACTCTGTGAACAAGACTATATTTTTTTCCCCATTTTGAATCTATGGTGAATAAAGCTCATATTTTGTTGAAATTTTATATTCATTTCTTTCTAGATATCACTCTTTTTAGAATTAAAAAAAGAACTTTTTAAATTTTCAAGTTGTGTAAGATCAATTCTTAATTATTGCTGCAAGAGTGACAACTTCATTTAGGTATTACTCATGTTTTCTGTTCATGAGACGCCAAGGTTTAAGCTCATTTATTTCTTCACAATTAGAAAATTAATGTTTTAACTATACATCTAAGAATGCTGCTTACTAGCAAGTATTTCTATAAGATTCTGACCCTTTATAATTTTAATGTGTTCTGAATTTTTATAATATTTTGTGTAGTTTTGAGCTTACCTCACACAACTTTTTGTATTAAGTCACTGCTACATATATATAGTTGACAAATATAATTTAAGAATTTTTATTTTATAAAATATAAATGAAAAATGATTCTAAAATTCGCAAACTGAATGTTTAGCTTAACTTGCTTATCAAGAAAACTGATGTAGAAGAAAATGTAACAGATCATAGTATGTTTATAAATAAAACATTTGATTAAGGACACGTCATTCAGGAAGTTGAATTGATTAGTGAGAATCGGGGATTTTATAGGCAATCACATGTGAAAATAAACACTGGCTCTTAATGTTACAGGCTCATTTTTTTAGAGAAACTAGCTGGGTTTTTGAGAATTTGTTCCCTCCCCCCAAAAAAAATCTACACAATCTTTCTGGTGCCATAGCACTAGTCTTAAAAATAGTGATATTTGAGTAACCTCCTTTCTTCCAGTAGCATGCCCTATTTTGTTTTGACTTAGCTTCAGTGCTAATTGCAGTCTAGAACTCTGATTACACAAAAGTACCAAATTCACAGATTTTCTGTTTAGGCTTTGATGAACAAAAACTAAGATTGGCTGACTTAGAAAATATACTCAAGTTTGTATCCTTCCCTTGTTCTCCTCCCTCAGTTTCTTTGTGAGCCTTCCTTGTAAGGGCACTTTGAGGATCTTCCATATGAGATCTACTTATTGCTTTGTTATAGTGGGACCTCAACCCTCAATCAGAACTTTTTACCCTGTAGGCTAATGTAAGATATACTTGATACAATCTATTTAAATCTTACTACTTCAATGAAAAATATAGTGTTATTTCAGTAAGGAATATAGGGCTTATATTAGTCAATGAGAGTACACTCTGACCTCTTTGATGACTTCCTCTTATTTTTCAGCGAATAAAAAAAGCAAAATGATAACAAAAAATATACTTATTTTTAAGTTGTGTTTTTAAATTTACTTTAAACATATTGTATTGAAACTATATTGCAGTGCATAGTCAGGTCTGATATAAACGGGATAATAAGGAAGCCTTATATTTATTTTAACACAGAGCACAATAGCTTTCATGCAGTAAATTCTTAAGATAGCCTGGAGTGTGGGTTTTGATATTCTGTTTTCACAGTATCAAGCCAGGGAAACTTAATTATTTCCCGGAAGTAAAAGGAAGATTTCTAAGTATTAACAAATCTCTGCCAAATCCCTACAAACTGTGAAAAATAAGTAGTGTTTTTGATGGTATAACACTGCAACTTGGGGTTATGACACTTAGTACTAGATTCTCTTTAGAGTAAACGTAGAGATTGAAAAACCACACATTTGGATTGAATATGAACTTTCTATCACAATGTTTAAAAATGATTTTTATATTGATAACCACCCTCGGATGCATTTAGAAATAAATTAGTAAGTTTATTTATTAAATCTTTATGCTGTCGTATACATTGCCTTATCAGGCTAGAATATAATCCATTTTTGGTATCAACTCTCCTCACCTAAAAGATGTTGGATGGAGAACATAGCTTCAATTCTGGCACATGGAAACTAGGAACTCTTGGCCTAGAGTGTATGACAGTTTGAATAGTGAATTGGTGACAGATTCTGGATTTATTTTATTGATTTTCAGCTTCGTATTAATTAGATGTTTTTATCTTCCTTCTTATGAGTAAAAAATTTTGATAAAATATTAATGTGCATGTATTAGCAGAAAGTTTGCCTCACTTCGGCAGGTCAAACTTTACAATTAGTGAAAATTATGTACTTAAAGCATCATTCTCAAATCTCAAAATTCAAAGTAAATAAGGTTATACCATTTGTTTTAATTATTTTTAGAGTACTTTCATGTTTCTAGAAACATTCTGCAGGGTTTGAAGAAATGCAAAAGAAAAAAGGTATAATAAAAATATGATAGATAAACGATTATAAATTTTAACCCACTATGAACGCTGAAATCAGATAAATCTCATCTGTTTTTTCTAATACAACTTTAAGTGTGTTTTTTTCCCTCCCAGGACATTTATTCAGAGCAGCTGGGGATCACCTGTTTAACCTGTCCACAGTGTCGAGTGCCTTCCCAGTGGTCAGCCACCCAGTCTTTGGTCTGCATTCAGCCAGCTCAGGGCATTCAGAATTTGGTGGTTTGGGGACACTTGGTACACCCACAGCCTTAGCTGCACATCCCCAACTAGCGTCTTTTCCAGGTAAACATCTGTTACAAACAGTGTTCAAGGAAAGGAGGAAAGCTTGAAAATGTTCAAGCAGTAGTTTGGTAATTAACTTGAATAAAAAGAATAGTATTATGCCTGGTATATTAAAGCTCTTGTGCAAGAATTAACTCAGTCCTTTTTATCCTGTGCAAAAAAATAAAACACACTCTGTGTGCTAGGTGGCAGCGCAACTGACTAGGTATTCAAGTGTTAAGCTAGAAAAATAGGCATCTGCCACAAACGTGAGTAATTAGGCCAGGTTTTTCTCATGCTTTTTATTGAAGTAGAAAAGTATATATATGGGAAGTATAGAGTTTGATTAATTAATCTCAGCTTTATTTGATTTTTTTAAAAAAATATTTAACTTACAGTGGAAAACTAGAGTCCAGTTCTTATAATGAATATACTTTTATTTTGAGTTCTCATTTCTCTGCATTTATAAGTAAGATGAGCTTGGCTCTTAAATTTCTATTTTTTTCATATTTCATTAAAACAACCATAGATTTGCACCACTTGCATGGCAGGAAGACCAGAATTATCCCAAATTCTACAGATTATGAGGATTCAGGAGTTCAGTAAGACACTAATTAAAGCTTAACTTAGACAAACATGCTATAATTTCTCTTGTTTATTATTTTGAAAGTCTAAACTTTAATGTGTTTCCAGTGATTGACTTTACCTTAATAAATTTTAGTTAAGGATGCATGATTTACTGTTATAGAAAGTAGTTTAAAAATTAGAGCATAATTTAGAGACAAATAGATCTGAATTTAAATCTGGCTTTGTTACCTTTTAGCTGTGTGACCTTGATTGAACAAGTAATCTGACCTCTCAGCCTCAGTTTTCTCATCTGAAAAATGAGAATAACAATAACTATAATAATAATAGTATCTGCCTCTTAGGGTTCTTGTGAAGATTAAAGGAGATAAGCCATGTTCAGTGCTGAATGCAGTGTTTAGCACACCTAATTAGTATGTAATTGGTAGCCATCATTGTTTTTACTGGTCAAGTGTTTCTTTAAAAGGAAACAAGTATATATGTACAATGGAAAGATGGCTAAGTATATACTTCAAGTACTATTTCTTGAGTCATATTATTTCTTTAATTCAGAGAGGAGATAGTAATGTGGCTAGAAAGTTAAAACGAAGTCTTAAACTAAGTCTTGACGTTTGCTTTAAAAATACTAATAGGAATTTATTTCAGTCAGTTTTGAGCATGGTTGCTTAGCAAGATGAGTATTCAATAGGTATTGGCTGAAATATAGGATTGCTGAATAAAAAATTAAAATAGATAATAGTAATATAGATAGTTGCTAGTACCTTAAATTTTTAAAATTGTTTTATCATAGTTTATTATATTTGATATAATTTGATATATAAAGTATTAATTACTTTTGAGCATTTCTAAACCACAATGTAATTATTGTATAATTAAAATTAAATTTCTTCTGCACTGAAAACATGGTTAACAGGTGTAAAGAGTTACTCATCTCAACTTCAATAATGTTGATACTTCCACTGTATAGAAAAAAATTTGATAACTTCCCTAGCCTACATAAACTATTCACTCATTCATTTCTTATACAAAGTTCTTTGAGCATCTACTATGTTCTGTGCAGTAGGCCAAGGCCTGAGGAACATACTAACATAGTATATGTTATGTTGCTTTTAGTTTTTAGGAGATAGATAAACAGACAATTATAAGACAGAGTCTTTAGTGGTAAAAGTGTGCCTGTATAAGCATACTTTTTTTGCCAAGTGAACAGAGACTATGCCTTGTTTTAGAGGCCTCATTTGTTTAAGTTGTACGTTTTGTATAACTTAAATTTAAATTTTCTATAATTAGTTTTATTCAAAAGGGTAACCAAAATGCCAAAATTTTTAAATCACCTACTAAATAAATGAAGACACACAGGAAGAAATTATTAGGAATTTTAAATGAGAAATAGTTTATTTTTAAATATTATCCACTTCTAAATTTGTCTGCATTTCAGATGACTAAATCAACATGCAAATTACTTAATGGATATTAGTATAGTAAAGTTTTTTTATATTGAAATAGTATTTCATGGTAAGTTCTTCTAAAACATTTACAGTTTTTAATCATTATATTTTTATATTACTGTGAATTTTCGTGAAGTATCTGGCTCTATCAAGTTTGAAAGATTTTAAAATTCTGCTGTCTTCTATGTTCAAATTGAGATTCAGTATATCCTCTGAAATATTAGAATCTTTCAGTTGAATATGATTAATGTTGTTACCATGCAGTTACTGCCCTTGAATACATTTAGAAATTCATCATGTGCTGGTTTATGTGATTCTTATTTTGTATATTTCATTTTATCAACAAGCTAGTTTGTGAGTGACGAAATTTTGTTTTTTTATTTTCTTAAATTTGGAAGAGAAATAAGCTCATCACTTAACAAAAATTCTGTTATTTCCCATGAATTATTAGAAGTGCTACCGTTTTCATCTTTTTATTTAATTGATCTTATTTACTTGTATTTTTACTCATGGTGTCACCTTATTTATAACATACACATTTTCCAGTTGTGTTTTTTTTCTAATCCCTATTGTGTGCTTATTTACCATTGACATTCTAAGTACATTTTTATGTTGTTTCTGAGTTTGATTATGTCTAAAATATTTGAGTCTTATTACACTTCAACTGCCTTACCGATTTGTTGGTTGTTTACAAAGTCTGAATGTTCAACTGTAATGCTTTAATTATAGACTCTATTTTAAATAATATGAATATTTCAGGGAACTGAAATTTCCTTTTTTATCAGCTAGGTAGGACCTAGTTTTCAAACCTACAAATAACAACAGATTCCAGCTGTGCTAATACAAGCCCCCAGTACATAGTTTTTCTTCCTATCTACATACAGTTCTTTCATCTAAACAGTAGATAAATGATTTATGGTTTTGTATAGTTATTCTTGGTTCAGTTCCCATCATTCAGCCACTGCTGAATATACATTGGTGTCATTTCACCAGCAGTGCCTTCCTGCAGTGCAGAAGAATAGCTTTTGCAGTTTTCTGCTTATACTGTTTTTTAGACCTTTCAGAATGTCAGTTACCATGAACATTTCACTTTTTTTTAAGCTAAACTTTTGCCTTTAGCAATGAAGGTGGACATCACTTAACATCCTATTTTTAATAAAGAGATATTCCTAGAAAAGCTTTAAAGATCATATAATACACTATACTGACAATATTGAATTTTTCCCATACTACATTATTGGGGGTTTTCCTCTAATTTTTTCGTGGTTATCAAGTCAATGAAAAGTATCCTATATCTCTTGGAAGATTAGCCTGAAAGGTAATAACTGATTTGGTAATTTAGCTGGTTAACCAATTGGAAAATATTCTTTCTGAGATTTTACATGAAGCAATACAAGACTGTCCATTGGGTTATTTCAAATTTCTTCTTAATCTTCACCCTTCCCTAAATAATGTATTCTATAAAATTTGTCTTCTCTCCTTTTCTAAAAGTTTTAACTAAAAGCCACTGTTTGAATATCTAAATTGCATTTGATGATTTTCTACCATTTAGTCATTTTACATTGATAAAACATTGTTATCTGTCATTTATAAGAGGAAGTATAAATAAAATTCAGGCTTTCTTCATTAACTTTAAGGGGAGAAACTTTATAAATCTTTTATATTTTAATGTGACTTAACTTGTTTTAAAAATCTTCTTTGAAGCACTTTTCATTGTTTACACACCACCACCCCCCAGAAAAAAAAAAAAAGGGCTTACTGATTTTGCTATCTCTGTTGTTTTGTTTGAGTATAGGATGTTTTCTTCCATAAATGCATTTGAGATATGCTAGATTAGAGTGATCTTCATATTATTATTTAAACCACCTGATTTATCAAAGCCAGCTTTATATTGTATGTAATTTAAGGAAATTCTTAACATAGGTTGTAGATGGTAACCTTAAATTCTAAGGTTTTAAAGTAGATTAAAATAGTCTTAAATATTCTGTTTCTTTACTAATTTAGAAAAATTATGATATAAGTCATCAAAGAGTCAAATAGTTCTTTAATATTCCAAGTTTTCCATTTTATTTTTAAAACCATAGACTACTTTTGTTCTTCATAAATTTGAACTCAAGGAAGCTGCTAAGTGAAGATCCTCGGGTACTCTTAATGAGCAGAATGATGAGTGTATAACTTCCAATCAGCTGTCTTATAATTAGAAAGATGATCAGAACTATGTGTAATTCAACAATTCTGTTCCAAGATGAAACTTGAAATTTTTTTTCAGGAATAAAATATAAAAAGCACTGTTAAATTAGCTAGAAAGTTAATTCAAATATTTTTGCTTGTTTGGTGTTTGGCTTTGAGGTGCAGAATGGTGGCGAACAACAGATGTTCATACGCGTGCAGGGGCAGCCTTCTTTCCACCATTACTGGGAATTCCACCACTGTTTGCTCCTCCAGCCCAGAATCATGATTCTTCTTCATTCCATACAAGGGCTTCGGGAAAAAGTAATCGAAATGGTCCTGAAAAAGGTATCCATGTTAACTTTAAGTGAAGTACTACAAGTCCTCCATTTCAATACCTATTTTTAATAGGGTTCAGATTTAGTAACAATTATGGGGCATTGTGCTAGACACTTTCACATTGTCTTGCTTAATCCTTATAATAACTCTTTGAGATTGGAAGCATTGTCATTTTGCAACTAAGGTTAAATAAGTTATTCAAGGAAGCACTGTTTACATGTTGACATTGCATAGCAGAATTTAACCCGGGTTTTCTAACTCCAAACTCCACTGCTTTTCCCTCTGTATCTCATTACCTCCTTCACGTTCACTCAATAAAATATGTTACTTTTTTTTCTGTAATTAAGCACTAAATTAATTAAAACTAATATGTTAGTACGCCTTTTTTCTTTTAAATTGTCATTAATATTTCATAGTTGATAACTTGTTAGAATACATTTGCAAATTATAATAGCATTTTAGATGGTTTATTATTACCTTTCTTTTCACTTAAGTAAGTGTTTGGGGAGTTTGCTCCGGAAGGGGGAATACTCGCATTTAATTATCTTTCTAAAAATTTTTAAATTGAAGTGAAATTCACATAAATGTAAAGTTAACCGTTTTAAACTGAACAATTCAGTGACATGTAATGCATTCATAGTGTTGTACAACCACCACCTCTATCTAGTTTCAAAACATTTTCATCACTCCAAAAGGAAACTTCATACCCGTTAACCAGTTTCTCTCTATTATTCCCTCTCCCAGTCCCTGGAAACCACTAGCTTGCACTCTATCTCTATAGATTTACCTGTTGTGAATATCTCATATAGATGGAATCATACAATTTGTGTCTGACTTCTTTCCCTTAGCATAATGTTTTCAAGAGTCATCCACATTGTGGCATATGTCATTACTTCATTCCTTTTAATGACTGAATAACATTCTCTTGCATAAACATATTTATTTTTACTTTCAAGGTGTAAATGGGTCAATAAATGGAAACAATGCATCGTCTGTATCTGGTATCAACACATCTGTACTATCCACTACTGCTTCAAGTTCTGTGGGACAAACTAAAAGTATAAGTTCAGGTGGAGGAAATCGAAAATGTAGTCAGGAACAAAACAAAACCCAGCCTTTGGATGCTAGAGCTGACAAAATCAAAGATAAGGTAAGTTCTTTGAGGCACAAATATATAACAGATCGATATAAGTATTCTAAAGATCAAGCCACCTGAATCTATGGAATAACTTTTTTATGAATTATCAACTCCTATTTTTATAGATATTCATTTTTATGGGGTGGTTTTAGTATTATGCATCTAAAAAATTAAAACTGTCAGCACCAGTATAAATAATACAAATAGTAGTCATAGATAAGATTTATTACTTAACACAGGCCAGTTCTGCTGTAATTGCTTTGCATATAATATCTATTTCAATCATCCTTATACCCCTACTGATGTAGGTACTATTATTATAAACTGGGAAAAGAGCCCCCAAATAGTTGGCCATTAAGTGGTCAGGATTCAAACTCAGGCAGGTTGACTCCAGAGCCCATGCTTTAGGCAAACAAAAACAAAAAACCTTTCATTATGGAAAATTTCAAATATACACAGAAGTCAGAATAGCATAATAATCCTGTGTACCCATTATTCAGTTTCAACAGTTACCATCTCATGGCCAATTATATTTCATCATAACCCCAGCTGAATTCTCCTTTTCTCCTTTGCCAGTTGGCACTATGTTAGACCTTGTCAATAGAGGGTCCTAGAGACACACTGGAAGAGGAAAAGGCTTCTGTTCCTGGTTCAAGTGTTTTCTTCTTGGTCTTATGCTGTGGCTGCCAGTGGGCGGCTTCCTCACCAGCTGGTGGCTACTCTGCCAGTTGTGTTCAGGAGACCCAGTAGTGTATACCATCTAGTGAGTTTCACTGACATCCCAGCAGGCAGCTTATTAGTGAGTTTTGCTGGGATGCCAGTGGTTGGCTTTCTAGCTAATTTTACTGTCACCCCTGATAGCAGATTCCCAGCAAGTTTTTCTGGCACTCCAGCAGGTGGTGTCTCCTGTGTACCAGCCTTGATCTGTGATACCTCAGTGAGCTTCTCTGCCATCCAGTGGGCAACAGCCACATCCTTTCCAACAGAGTCTGAAGCTCAGCCTTGGGTGAATGAGGGGTTGGAGAAGAATGACCCTCTTCCAAGTTTATTTTAGTACTCTACCTCAGCCGTACAGGAAGTGGCTCTTCCCTACATCGGCTATTCCGGTATTCTTTACAGGTCTCTTTCCCTCTTAGTAGTTCATATTCTGTTACTAGTTGTTGCTTCTTTATGATAAAATTTCCCTGTTCAAATTGATAATGTGGTTTCTGCCTCCTGACTAGACCTTGTCTGCTGTAGAAGCAGTATCAGGAGTAGGGTGGGTATGCAGATTGCACATGGTAAATTCATTCCAATATTCTGGTCACTCTAAGCCTTTGGATTTCCTCTTCCACATCATGCCAGGGAAGCTGTGACATTTCAGCTTTACTAAATATAGTTCACCACTGTGTCCAGATTTCATTCATCTAACCAAGTGAGCTGAGATACCTCCAGCTACAGGAACTAACACATTATATCCAGAATTTCTAGTAAGTGCACCTGTATTGGTGAATTTGGTCTGCTCCCATTGGTAATTTCTTCTTGAGAGAGAAGTCTTGGTTTATTCTGAGTTAAAGCCTTAGCATCAACTGCAAACATTTCAGAAACAAATATAACTAGAGCGATGTCTTTTCGTCTACATTTTATAAAAAACACTTTCAGGGCCTGATTTTTCTGGGGGAAGAGAGTCAAAAGTTTGTGATCCTATAATACCACTTTCTCCATTACCTCAGCTATAATAATAAGGGAATTGAAAAGCTTGTGACACAC
Organism: Kogia breviceps; assembly: GCF_026419965.1. NCBI lineage: Eukaryota > Metazoa > Chordata > Mammalia > Artiodactyla > Physeteridae > Kogia > Kogia breviceps. The sequence continues at coordinate 129,805,996 of NC_081311.1, read as the reverse complement.
CATAGCAAGAGCAAGGTATGAGTAGTCACTGATTGCAGATAGCGCTGATCTGAACTTTAAATCTGAACAACATGCCTCTCAGGCTCCAATTTTTAACCCCAAGGAACTATTTTATCAAATTTTTCTTTGTCCTTTCTCAAGACAGCCTTGAGCTCCATATATTTTCCAGGATCAGCTAAACAAATAAAGGTTTCTTTCCTTTTGCCCAGCATATTTATAGAAATACTTCCTCTAGATCTTTCAGTTCCCTCTGAACAGAAGATAAATGTTTTCCAGCACATAGCAAGACATATGAGGGTCTGGGGGAAGGTCATCTGGTGAAGCCTCAAAGCCTAATGATACCCATCACAAAAACTCGACAGGACTCTATTTAGGCCCCAAGACAAACATTTACTTTCCTCTTCAAGTCACCCCACTGAGCACTTGAGCAAATGTGATAAAAGACTCTTGTTTGTTTCCTTCCAGGGACACAGGTTTTAGGGTCATACTTTCCACCTGTTCCTCTTCAACTGCTCTTTACTTTTTTCCCTTATGATTTGTTTCAAGGGCATTCCCATTAGTATGAGCTCCAAAGGCCTGTCTCTGTACTGCTTCCAGCTTCTCTGCACGCCAGACGCTGTCTGAAAACACCACCCATTCCTTGCTCCCATGGTACTTTGAAGCAGGTCGTAGACATCGTATCATGGAATATATTTATATCTATTATGTATTTCTAAAAGTTAAGCGTCCATGTTTTTAAAGCTTACACTCCTACCTCTTAGAAGTAGTGCTAAATCTAGTAACATCTAGTATCTCTAGTGCCTCTGTAAGGTACAAGGCAAGACTTTGGAGGAACAGATTTGAAACAGATCGTGTTCTTAGTTCTAGTAAGGAATCAATATTGACATTCCTAAACAAAATTGGTGCTGTTAAAGTAGAAAATATTTCCAAGAGCAGGTATTAAAAACTTGCAGAGGTACCTCTTTAATGATATAAAGAAAGAAATTCCAGGTACCATAGGGGTGTTGATTTACATCTACCTAGAAGTAACACTAGAGAGAGATTGACTATCAATGTGAGGGATACTAGAACTTAAGATTTCAGAAGAGTATCTTTGGATAATACATGCTCTGGAATGAATTTGTGTTAGAAGGTTGTTAAATGAAGATGAAGGGAGTTGAAACTGAAGAAGGAAATCCTATACTTTTTTTACCCAATGTTTTTCAGTTTTAAAAACTTTTAAAAAAATTGCTTCATCAGCCCTTTTCATGTGTAGTTTGAAAAATGTTCTTCAGCTGATTTTGATAATCCCTCCTGGGAGGCAGGGTTACTTATCTCAGTAGTACTCATTGAAAATCATTGATTAAGTCCAGTTCCCTCACAAAGTCTACATGTATATTTAGAATAAATATTAATATTTTAAATTAAACAATTAAAGTAAGTCAACACAAACTAAAATATACTAACATACAGCCTGTTGAGAAAAAAATAAGACAATACAAGTTTAAGTTCCACTCCTGCTGCCATACAAATTATTGTTACCACAGCAGCCATAACAGTCCTTTAAACACGTAAGTGATTTTTTATCATTTTAAAACATCCTATGTTATCACTCTGTCTAATAGTTTCCTATCCCACTAAGAATAAAATCCTTGCCATGGCCCATAAGACCATGTGTGATCTCACCCCTGCCAGTCCATCCAGCCTTATTTCCTACTGTTCTCTCCCAGGTTTCTGTGCTGTAGCAGGTCTAGCTGACTTTTCCATTCTTTGAACATGTCAGACTTGTTTCCAGCTCATGGCTTTTGCCTTTGCTGTTTCCCCTGTCTTGAAAGGCCCTTTTATCTTTCTACGACTGGCTCTTGCTCTACAACTACAACTAAATGTTCATCCAGCACACACTGTCTACTCAATTATCCTGTTTTAATCATGGTATTTATCACTAAAAAACCCTTATTTATATTGTTTGTTGATTCTCTTCTCCCTGTCCCCATGAGAGCAGAGTTGCTGTCTGTTTATCACAGCCTTGTATCCCCAGAGACTAGAACAACTGTGCCTGGTACATAATAGCCTTGAATATGTATTTGTTTTGCTATTGAAAGAAAGAAATATACAGTGAAATGAAAGTTCAAGGAGAGTGTTCTGAAAAGCTTTCCCAGGTTGGTTGGGGGATGGAGTTTATTATTAATAAACTCTCCTTTGATCATTTTTTTATGAACCTAAGAAGACTCATTTTTAAAATGTATAAATGACAGAAAAAAGACAGACTACCTAATTGTGAGCAGGCAAAAGGACCACCCTCACCCCCCGCACATGTTAATAGGGACCAAGGAGATGGAATTGGTGATATTGAAACTCATTTTTCTCTTTTTCTCTAATACTTGGACTTGTCTACTCATGTCTACTTTTTTTTTTTAACATGGGTGCTAAATTTGTTACCTTATAAAACACAAACCCTTTGCACACTGTTAGAGTATACTCTGCAAAGACCACCTGCATCAGAATCACACTAAGGCCTTGTTTCATACAGATCCCTGTGCCTTGTTTGGAATTGGGACCCAGGAATCTGCTGGTTGCAGCAACTTCTGCGCTGAATATTACGCTCCCTAAAGCTTCAGAACCCGCACCTCTAGACCCTCTCTTGGGGAGTATAGGACCCATCTGTCATACTGCCTTTAAATTAAAACTACACAGATTACTTGGACATTGAAATAGGAGTTTATTTTTTTCTGCCAAATCACAGTAGCTCCCTCATTCCCTTCCTTAGTTAGCCTCTACTAAATCTGAAAGTGATAACTTCAGTTTAGATTCCTTATGACTTTCATAGTCTTGCTATACATGCTTAGAAAACTCATAGCAGATTTTGGTTGCAAAGAAGGAGCAGTTTCTCTGCCAAATAAATGATAGGCTTAATGTTATTATATTACTATTGTTTCCCTTTAATCTCTACATTGGTCTTTCTTATCCTTTGATTTTCTTTATTCCAATTCTTTCTGCTTTACTGTGAGGGAAGAAGGTAGCTCAGGGAACGATGGAAATATTAGCTTATTGAAGGGTGTGTCTGTGGAGGAAGCATTACAGTTGCTAGTTTGGAGCAGTTAACACAGTACCATGGCAAGCAGAATATAACAGAAGTGACTCTCCTCACTCATGTATTTTATGATTTAAATCAAATTTTAGAAGACACAAAGGAAAGAGTGTAGATTTGCAATCAGTAACTACGGCTTCAACCTGGCATCCTGTTGTAGAGGTGTATTACTGTCTTTTATTCCCCAAACCCAGTAGTTATGAAAGGCTATATTTCTATTAAGGCCGTAAATTTTCTAATTTGCTGCTTTTGTAATTTATTGCTGATTTTCTGTATCTTGTTCTCTATTTTATCTACCAGCAAACACTATAGAAATGTTCCTAAGTAACTTTGGATTGTGCTCAATCTTGTTGCTCTGTCGTTTTGACATTTCTCCTTTTTAGTCTTCCTATTGGCAGAATTTTAACTTTTTCATTGTTATATAGTTATTAGTTATAATTCATCTCATTATTTTTCATCTTTTTATCCATTACCATTGTCTGTCCTTTAAACACACAACTTTCCTTTTAGGTGACCAAATGTCCCTTTCCAGCTTTGGATTTTCATTGTCCTATAGGATTTTAAGTGTTCCAGAAATTAATCTCCTTCTTTATCATATTTTTCTATCTTTTTGATGCAGAAATATTAAAAAACTTAAATTCCTCGACCCTAATTAAAGCAGCCCCTTAACCCTTTTTCTACCTATTTTATCTTCTCTCCAGTACTTTTTACTATATGGGATTATTTCCTTTAAAATTAATCTCTGTCTAGTCCACCACCACCACCACTAGAATGTAAGTTTCTTGAAGGCAGAGACTCATCTTAGACTTCATTGGAGTCCAGCACCTAGAAAGGTGTGTTTGACTACTGACTCACTATTTGCACAAAGAAAGAAGACTAAAAGCTAAATGTAGAACATTAGTGTATGTAACCCTTATCATAAATTGCTTTTTAATCTGTCCTACATTTTGAAGCATGGCAGTCATATAAGTGTGCATATATGTATATATGTACATATATACACACTATATTGATGTTTTCAGTATTCTATACAGAATGTTGTATAGCATATTGACAGAGTTTATACTTTTTACTGGAGAATTCCTGTCAGATAAGTTAATTTGATCAGTTGGTTGAATAAATACCCTTAAAACATGTGACTTTTTACTTTTTTCTAAAATGACATTTTAGAAAAATGTTTTGAGATTGAAAATATCATTTAAAAATTAAAAGAGCATACCTCTTACTGAAACTTGAATTTTTTCCAAAAATAGAAGTCTTGTTAAAAATCTTGTCTTTATCCAGAAACCAAGGAAGAAAGCTATGGAAAGTTCTAGCAACAGTGATAGTGATTCAGGCACATCATCAGACACATCAAGTGAGGGCATTAGTAGTAGTGATTCAGATGATCTAGAGGAAGATGAAGAAGAAGAAGATCAAAGTATTGAAGAAAGTGAAGATGATGATTCTGATTCAGAGAGTGAAGCACAACATAAAAGTAACAACCAGGTAGGTACAAATCATTTCATTGGCAATATCTACAGATTATTCATATTTAGGAATTAACTGTCTTATCTTAACTTTCAAAGTCTATAAAGTTTAAAGTTAATCATTGCCTATAGTTCTTCATTTTTGCATAAGAAAAAAAAGGAGGTGGTGAAACATTTGTAAAGGAACATTTTGTGTATTTTTAAGTGAGTTTTATATATCTATCGTAAGTCATTAGGAACACTTTTTTAAGTACCCTTTTTTTCCTCCATGTTTTACTGCTTGATGCTCTTTGGTTTAATAGATGTTAAGAAGTTGCCTTTTAATTTGTATTTACAGGTGCTATTACATGGTGTTTCAGACCCAAAAGCAGAAGGACAGAAAGCAACTGAAAAAGCCCAGGAAAAAAGAATACACCAGCCATTACCTCTTGTGTCTGAATCCCAGACTCACTCATCATTCCAATCCCAGCAGAAGCAGCCTCAGGTTTTGTCACAGCAGCTTCCATTTATTTTCCAAAGCTCTCAGGCAAAGGAGGAATCTGTGAACAAACACACAAGTGTAATACAGTCTACGGGATTGGTGTCCAATGTGAAACCTTTATCTTTGGTAAATCAAGCCAAAAAGGAAATTTACATGAAACTCATAGTTCCTTCTCCTGATGTACTTAAAGCAGGGAATAAAAATACCTCTGAAGAATCTAGTCCTTTGACCAGTGAATTGCGTTCCAAACGGGTGAGTTGAAAATTATTTATAGAAGAATTTTACTATTATAAAAACAGCTTTTATATAGTCTTACACAAGTTTAAACTGAATTCTACTCTTATTGTTATACTTTCTTAGTCACCAGGAATAGAATATGCACATCAGAAAACTAAATTTCTCTGATTTTATATTTACATACACACCCGTTGAATGTATTTTTGGCAACACAATCTTGTCATTTTTCCCCAGGTTTAATGATTTAGCAGTAAGGGGAGAAATATGTTTGTATTGGACATACTTCACAATTACTTTTGTTTAAAATCAATGTCCTTTTTTTTTCTAATATTAGTATATTCTTTTTTAAAGAAATGAACTCTTGAGTCATATACCTCTGTAGTCCTATAATTTGTCAATTTTAAGTATAAAAATCCTTTATAAAGAATGCTTTTCCTTTACCATTCTTAATTAATTATACAAAATACAAAATATTTTTAGTAACGTTACTTCTATAAACACCAGAACCACTATCATCAGAGAATTTTTTTATCTTTATTTTCTTGCTATTAGTTTTATATTATAATATTATATAGTCTACAGTCATATGTCCAGAAGAATTCTAGTAATTAAATGACCAGTGCTTTTTAATCTAGAACTCACCCAGACTAGAGAAAAAATATTATTTTTGAACACAGTCTCCTGTCTTTTGGTTATACAAATTATCAGTAGGCATCCTAATCATTGGAAAAAACCTGTAGAGCACTTACTGTTTTTCCAGCCATTCATGGTTTTAAGTGCTGAACGTGCATTTACTCATTGGATACTAACATCTGTAAGTGCCACTAATAATATTATGTCCATTTTCAGATGATCAAATTGAGATTCATAAGACTTACATAAGATCACACTGCTAGTTGGTGATGGAGCTAGAATTCAAACCTAGGCAGTGTGGTACTAGAATCCTTGTTCTTAATCACTGTGGTATGCTGCCATTCTTTCTCAAAAAAGTCGCAATGTCCTTGTCCATTGACTTTTATTTTACAGTGAAGAATTTCAGAACAAGGTCAAAGAAAAATGACTTGAGCAAATCAGACTCTTTTGAGAATCTAAATGAGTAGTTCTCAAGACTAAGTGTACATTAGAGTCACCTGGGAAACTTTAAAAATGAACTAACCACCAAAGAACAGTTTAAAATCAGGATCTCTTGTGTTGAGACTGAGGTATTTACATGTCTAAAAAGCCTCCCAAGTGACTCAAATGTGCAGCCAAATTTGAGAACCATTGATCTAAATGGAATGACCAGTGGTATCATAATATCACACATATGAGAACTTGTAATGCATGGGTCAATCATAAGGAGTTATTGTTATTGGCATCACATTATTGACTCTCCTTGAGAAATTAAGCAAATTAAAAATCACATTGGGTTATTTTAAGTTTTCATTAATATATATTCCACTTTAAGATAAATGAATTTACAGAGCCACATCAAGTTACTTGCATTATGAAAGTTTTCTTAATTTTTTCAAAGAGTTTCTTAAATTCTTATTTAAAGATTTTCATATGACTGCCTATTAGAAAGTCATTTATTAAACACTTGCTTATTTAAATGTAGCCAAGCTAGGCTTTCTACACATATGGTCTTATGTAATCCTTACAAAATTGTGTGAGGTAAAGAAACTAAGGCTCAGAGAGGTTAAGTCACTTTTCAACATCGTATAACAAGTTAAGGCAGACAGGCTTTTAAACCAAGATCATTCTGATTTCAAAGCCCATGATTGAGATGAAATAATCTGGTGTTTCTGAAATGATAATGGTTGTTAACGGGAAATATTTTATGTGAATGGGCATTCACAGTAGACTCAACTCTCAATGACTTTATCTACTTTTTATTGGTATCTACTATTGAGTTAAAGGGTATTTTTAGAAATATTTCTCTTACATCAGTTCTCTTTCTTTATGCAACAGTCTAACATAAAATTTTGCTTGATTTCTTATGATAGTCTCAATTGTTTCATGCTTCCTGCTATGTATCTGGCTCCCACACTAGTCTATGATTTTCTTCAGTGTTATTTAATCATTGGATCCTTTCATACCCTTATACTGTAGACATTTAATTTAAATCAACATACATTAGTTGTATATAAAGACCAGGAGTGAAAAGTCTTTATCAAGTTTTGCCTAGAGGATTTTTTATGGCCTTACAGAGACTCAGGTAAGAACTAGGGGAGCAAGAGCTTGGAGGTAGGACAAAGCTCCGAACCTCTCTCTTCTCATACTCCTGTCACCCAAGGGGATATCTTAAAGTAGCGGGACATTTGCTGCTATACAGGTCTCTTTTTTTCTCCCCTCCTACTTTATGTACACCCCTAATATCAATAAAGATAGCATGTTTGCTGTAAAAGAGTTACTGATACTAGTCTTGGGATAAAATACAGTGATCGTTGGTTATTTTCGAAAACCTTCAGATGTCAACATATGAGAAGTGATTCTTCAGAGTTATAGAATGAGACACAATTTCAGAAAATTAAAATATAAAATTTTAAACTAAAGGGAAAGTTTTTATTTTCATTACTCTTTTGATCCTATGTATTTGGAAGGAATGTTTACTACCTATTAAAAAAAGAATACAAAATGATTATGTGACAAAATTTTGTTCTAAGAAATGAAAATACACTAAATTTTTCTGCTGAAAATTTAAATCAGTATATGTATAAAACATGAAGTAGAAGTACATTATATGTATACTCACATAATATATATAATATAAAATATTTGTTTCATATAAATATTAAGTAAAATATTAAAGTATCTTATGTGAAATTTTTGCTATAAAATTATTTTAAACTGGTAAACACAATTATGTAGTATAATATTCCATATTTTATTCACTGAATAAATACCAATTAAGCAGTTTCTCTGTGAGGCATTGCCTTATGTATCAACACAAATATTATGTGACAGTCTTTGTTTACAAAGTATTAACTTAATTTTCTAAACAAATACAGTGAGGATAAGTTAAATAAGGTAAAGAAGTTTATATGGGAATTTCTTACTGCTTATTAGTACTGGTGCTTTAAAATATTTAATAAGTCATTCTATATGGCATTCCATCTGCATTTATACTTGTGAAATAACCCACCACAAGGCTTTGCTGACTTGAGTGTTAACAGCTCGGGTCCAATACTGACAGTACTGCTGATTTTAATTTCAAGGCAACCACTTTCATTACAGAATTTTACCTTTCAAAATTCAACTCTATTTCTGTCAACTTTATATTTTAATCATCCTACTTCAGTTTGTTTTTTATATTTTAATTATACGAATTTAATGAAATTCATATGATGTTATTCTTTTCATGAAGATTCTGATAGCCAAATAATTTTTTGTTTCTTATTTACAGATGTGAATTTTATGGCTTAATGCTTTACAAAATAATTTTTCCCAAGAAAAGTATAATTTTTCTAAACTCTTTCCAATGCTAATGTGCTGAAGGCACTCAAAAGTATATCCCACAGAATGTTGAGCCAGCCTTCCCACTAACCTCAAATCATGATTACTGTAGGTAATACAGGATACAATAAAAGGGGGTATAAAGGAGCTCAAGGATAGAGGCAATGAGTGCTTTGGGCTGGGACAAACATGGAAAGCTTCTTGGGTTGGATTTTGAATAATGAACAGGAATTCATCTGCTTGAAACTTATTAGAGGAAGATATTTCATGCAAAGAAAATGGTGATAGCAAAATGTGGAGGTGGTGAAAGTATGACATGCACAGGGCATGGCAAATAGTCCACTTGGACAACAAAGGTAGTAAAAAGTAACTTGAGGATCAGATTTAACTGTTTAGGGTTTATAAAGTTGGCAGTGATATGGAAGAGGCACTAAATGTTTTCCCCAAAGAGCTAATATAATAAAATATGGCTTATATGACGAGAAAATTGGCATTGGCATATAGCATGTATAGGGAGTTGGTTAGGAAGAAGTGATAGTATAGCTTAAATTTGAGCAATATTTCAATGAGAGAATCCAAACCACATAGTAATATGGCTGACTTGGGAAAAAGGAAAGTAAAAGATGTTTTGAGAGTTTCAAGTTTGGGTTATTGAGAAAAACGAGAGCTGTGGTAATGAGGTGGGCAGTCAGGAAACATGTTTTGAAGCAGAAAGACTAATTGAATTTTTAAATATATTATGTCTAGCAAGATTCAGGAACCAACTAGTCATTATTGCCACTACTTTTATAGCACCAGTATATCATGATTTAAATTTGTATATGAGTAGCTGTTGTCAGATACAGAAGGCAAAAAATGTAATTTTTGTTCTTATGGTACATTATTGTTTTGTTTTTTTTAAACTTATGTTTCAACAGGAACAATATAAACAGACATTCCCAGCTCAGTTAAAGAAACAGGAGTCATCTAAGAGCCTGAAGAAGGTTATTGCAGCTTTGTCAAATCCAAAAGCAACCTCTAGTTCACCAGCACATCCAAAACAAACATTAGAAAACAACCACCCTAATCCTTTCTTGACAAATGCACTTTTAGGTAATCATCAACCAAATGGAGTTATTCAAAGTGTCATTCAAGAAGCTCCTCTGGCACTTACTACCAAAACTAAAATGCAGAGTAAGATTAATGAAAACATTGCTACTTCAAGTAGCGCCCCTTTTTCCTCACCTGTAAATCTGAGTACAAGTGGGAGAAGAACCCCTGGCAATCAGACAGCTGTCATGCCCTCTGCCTCTCCCATACTGCATAGCCAAGGGAAGGAAAAAGCAGTTAGCAATAATGTGAACACAGTAAAAACACAGCATCACTCTCATCCTGCAAAATCTTTAGTGGAACAGTTCAGAGGAACAGATTCAGACATTCCCAGTAGCAAAGATTCTGAAGATTCAAATGAGGATGAAGAGGAAGATGATGAGGAAGAAGATGAGGAAGATGAGGAAGATGATGAATCTGATGACAGCCAATCAGGTTATTTTCTATTTTTAAGTTTAAAGTATTTCTCTAAATGCTATGTGAACCAAAACATTTTAAAGAGGTTCTTAATTCACAGACTGAAAATCATTGTCATTCACTGTGTTTCACACAGCTATGCTCCTTTCTATAATGAGTGGTAAAATACAGGAATAATTGACATTGGAAATCCTAAATTAAGTTCTCAGCTCCTGTTATTCATTTAACATTAAACAAATAACTTTAAATTGAATATAAATAATTCATGAATTAAGAAATTCAGGAACTTGCTTAATTTTCATTTAATTCATGACCACTCATTTGTCCTTTCTTTTTCATCTCTTCTGCTGCTTGTTATATTGTGTCACTAGATACTTTGAATAAAGGTAAAACTGTAGTCACAGTCATTCAGAAAATACCAAAAACCTATATCCCTATGAATATTTGTTAGCAACACAGAATGTATTTAATAACGTATACAGAGTACCCTCTGATTTTATTTTGATTTACTTTCTAGTTTTCTTTTTAATTTCCTTTTGTTTTATTTCCTCTTAACTCTCCTTCTTGTTCCACGGAAGATTGAAAACATAAAACATAAGATAGCTTAAAATTTAAATACAAAGATGAAATACATATGATGAAAGTTTTTGGATTTGTTCCTAGTCAGCCACAAATCCAATTGTAAATTTTCTATCTGCCAGTATGAAGAGGAAAATATAGTCAATTATACAATTTAAAAGTTGTCTATAAGGTAAAAACAACCTACTTGCTCAGGGTAAGAACAGCTTTTCCTGATAATATTTTTCCTAGGGTTCCCATAAACACAACTTTGCATGATAGATAATGGATATCAATATTAATAACTTTCAAAGATAATTTTTATAATGAACTTCAGTGTAGACAGCTAGTACTACACAAAAACAATTCCACAGAAGCTGTTGTTCTGGGAACGATTAAGATACAGTCCAAGTATTAGTCCTGTGTTATCAAGTTTAATCCAGAAATAGATTTTACATATCTATAGGAATGGATGCATTTATAGGACTACATTGCTAGCATGAACTTAAATTATTAAATCATTAAATTATTCCCCACAGTTATCTCTGTAATCCTAGTCTTTTGTAAAGCCTGAGAAGCTTGATGAAATCTTGCAGCTAAATAGAATAACTGTAACCCCCAAAGCCAAGCCTCTCCCTGAAAAAATTGTTTTCTTTGGCCTCAAAGCCCAGAAGAAAGGATAATGATAGTTCCAGAGTTCTCTTCCTCATACTGAACGTAGTACACTTCTTAAGCTACTAGAATCTATTAATTTAAATAATCATTTCTGTTTCCTCTATACTTTGGCTTCTTTATTAAAAGTGCTTTTGAAACCACTAAGCAAAAACTCATCATGTGAATACTGTCATGTGAGAAGAACTGTTTTATGATTTGAGTAAAACAGTTACTTTTAACAAAGAATTTTGAGGATTTATGGCCTGCATACATTGTACTCAAGTAGCTTTTAAGATAGTAATTTTTACATTTACTCTTCAGAAGAGTTGCTCACTTGAGTTCTCAGTCACAGATGCTGATTCCTGAACTATTCCATTTAGATACAAACTGCAAACTGTTGGTGATTATCTAGTTATAATATACAAATGCTTCTTTTACTTCCCAGAATCAGATAGTAATTCAGAATCAGATACAGAAGGATCAGAAGAGGAGGAGGAGGAGGATAAAGACCAAGATGAATCAGATAGTGATACTGAAGGAGAGAAAACTTCAATGAAACTGAATAAAACAACTTCCTCTGTCAAAAGCCCTTCCATCAGTCTCACAGCTCACGCAACACCTCGTAACCTCCACATAGCAAAAGCCCCAGGCTCTGCTCCTGCTGCCTTATGTTCTGAATCCCAGTCACCTGCTTTCCTTGGCACACCTTCCACACTTACTTCAAGTCCACACTCTGGTACCTACACTTTATTTTTATTATTGTGAAGTAGAAGTCAAACCATAACAAGAATTCTTATTTATACAGTGTTCTGGGGATGATCTCATTGGAATCAAGGGCTAGATTTTAGGTTGGCTAAGAAAGGTCAGCGTGTATTTTCAAAGGATATGACTCATTTCCATTTTTATTCTCTGTGCTTCCAATTTAAGAACCTGATTGATGGCAGCTTTTGAGTTTGCATACTTTCCTGTTTTTGTGTTCAGTTTATGCTTCTAGAATTTAGAGTGGACAGTGGACTGTCAAATTTAGAATTGGACAGTGGACTTTTTTTGTAATTTATAAAAATGAGCTCACTTGGTTACTTAAGGTACAATTGCATATCTGCCCAACACATAGCCAATGTCATTTGTATTAGTGAGTTAGCATTAGAATTCCTTTAACATGCCGTATCTTTTTTTTCTATTTGACCTTTTATAAACTTTCAGAGGTCTCCATTAAAAGGTTTTACATTAATACTCCCAAATTAATCTCTATTCTCATTCAATGGCTAAGAAAATATAGATGTGTATAGTAAAATATTATATTGTTTTACATATTTCACTGTTTTCTTAAAATTTTCTAGTTTTGTTTTCATTTGTCACAAACCAATATGATATCCTACTAATATAAGATGTGTGCATTGGCATTAGTGAAGCTTGATCATTATCTATGAAAATTTTTCCATATAATCATAATCCTATTCTTTGTACTCTAGATTAATTAAAAGTATTTTTGACTATAGATTCATATGGCTATAGAAGTTATATTACTTTAAAATGTATGATCCAGGTGTTGAAATTTTTCAGCATCTTAAAACTCATATTTTCAAAGAAAACAACTGTACATAGTTTTCTGAAACCTCTATCTGCTATTTTCCTCCTACTTTAGCCATTTCATTAATAACAAAATGACGGGAAAGCTGTATATTTTTACCTTGCATTGTGTTTTCATTAGAGAGAAATACTAGTTATTCTGTCATGCAGACCAAAGAAAAAAGAAAAACACCCTTTATATACAATGTGCTTTGTTGAAAAGAATCTAAAAATAATGCACAAGTTGCAGAAATACACTAAATAATTCAAGTCATTACGATATATTATTCAAAGAAAAGTTTCAAAACTATCAAATTTTTCATGTATGTAAACTAATCTTTTATGTTAACTGGTTGAATTTTCTTGAAGGCACTTCCAAAAGAAGAAGAGTAACAGATGAACGGGAGCTGCGTATTCCTTTGGAATATGGGTATGCAAAATAAGATATATCTTTATACTTCCCCCCACATATTTAGGCATGTTTGATTTCTCATTCTCTACTATTAATAAGAGAAGTGAATATCCTGCATAGTATTTGTTAGAGCAGAGGAGCAAAGCTGATATATCTGAAGTTGATATACCAAAAAAAAATTAAGACTAACTTCTGGGTTTAGGTATGACAGATGGGAACATATGCATCCAGGTGGGAATATGACTGAAAAAGTCACAAGAGCAAATCATTTGGCAAAGAGCAGAGACACAGTTAAGAGTGTCAGAGGTTTTTGTGAAGATAGATTTAAAGGAAGGTGAAAGCCACTGTGGGCGAAACTGAGGGACTTGAGCAGAGTTTGGCTAAAATGGTTGAATAGGAACTGAGAATTTTCATGATCCCCAAAGAGCAGAGAGCCAGGTTTAATGTATTCTCATTTAAAGCTTTTCAGGTGTAAAAAATCAGTACACATTGACACATGTTACTGAACATGTCCGAATACCCAACGTAATGCCAGTATGATCTCTTAAAAATTTAATGGAGTTTAATATTTGTAAATTGAATCTTTGATTAATTTTTAGCTGAATTACTTAGCAAAAATATCTAAATTATTTTAAAAGTAAATGTATCTGAATTGCATGACTGGCTGTTTATATTTGTTTTCTTTGTAGTTTTCATGTTTTCTAAAGAGCATGTGTTCTTAAACTTTTTTAAAATTTTATTTTTAAAAGCTTTCTTAAAATTATGTACGTGATAACCCTCATTTCTATTATGTGTAGCTGGCAGAGAGAGACAAGAATAAGAAACTTTGGAGGGCGCCTTCAAGGAGAAGTAGCATATTATGCTCCATGTGGAAAGAAACTTAGGCAGTACCCTGAAGTAATAAAGGTACATACTTTTCACCAGATAACACACATTTGGTGCCTATTAAGCATGCTTATGGAAAAAAAAGTACACTCCTTTCTCAGATAAAGTTCCTTGATACAAAATATTCTCTTGTATGGGACTAATGAATGTGCTTAACCTAAATTGATCTCCTGTAAATCCATAGCCTGTTGATAGAATATGCAAAACAGTAGTGTCCTGAAGATAGCTATACATCAGAGCTGGGTTGTAATTATTAAAACCTGAAGTGGAAAAATATGTGATTTTTTCAGTATCTCAGCAGAAATGGAATAATGGATATCTCAAGGGACAATTTCAGCTTCAGTGCAAAAATAAGAGTGGGTGACTTCTATGAAGCCAGAGATGGACCGCAGGTATCCACTTTTTAAAAAGTACAGTCTTTGAACCAAAAAGTAGTAACATAACCAAATGAAGTAAATTTCACTACACTCTGGAGCATTGCCTTTTGTTAGTTAATTCGTGTAGCTATACATATAACTTTGTGGTAAACACTCACAAGACCTCAATTTACTATATTTCAGTAACAAGGAGCTTTGACATTCTTTTCAAATTTCTTAAGTAAACTTTTTCCTGTTTGTTAGTTCTGTCATTAATTTTATAGTTTATACAGGTATGAAAGTATCTGTAAGTTCATGAGAAATATAGGAAAACCTTAATTCCCTGAAAGGTAAACCGTTTTTTGAAAATTAAGTTGAATAGGAAAAAATATGTTGTTATAAGTCAATCCAAGAGAGGATAAATATATATGCCTTCATTTTTGGAAGGATCTTGTCCATTTGATTATGCCATACTACATGATTCATTGTCACAAGTTTGATAATTTTTGATGGGGGTAAGGGGAATTCCATAATATTAAATGGGTGAAATTTCTGCTTTTTGCAGAAATTGAATTTTTAAATAATTATACACATTTCTGAAATTATGACCACAGCTCCCTTTGAGCTTAAGGATTAAGTACACAACCTCACCAATCAGCACAAAGAACTTACCACTATAACCTTGTTTCCTATATGTGTCCTTTAATGGTTTGCCTTTGTTCCTTACTTAGATTCAGCTACATATGCTTTTTATTCCCTTTAACTTTATTAGCTCCATTGAAAGAGGTCATAGCTATGGACTAAGGAGACCTAGATTCTTGTTAACCCATGAAATAGTTTTGTGATTTCAAACAACAAAATAATGCCCACTTTTTCTTCAGTTTCTTTATCTGCAGAATAGAGACAATCATAATTTTACTTCTGCCTCAGGAATACGGTGAGGTTAAAATGAGATCATACGCATGAAAATGTTTCAAAAGGTTAAAATGCTCAACCAACTGAAGTTGTTATTTTCTTTCTTGATTGAACCTTTCTCTCTTTTGGCCCATTATAATGCACAGAAAGATTTTTTCTGGCAATTAATATTTTCCGTTGTGAATAGGCAGGCTTTTCCATACTATCTTACCCTTTAATTTTATAGTTATAGAAGTAGAAAAGGCCTTCCTAATTCTGCAAGAAGTTCATTTTGAGAGCTCAAAGATTAAGGGAGTTTTCCAAGATTACACAACCTCGACCATGCAGAGACATAACTGATCTCAAAATTTCTAACAAGTGTGCTTTTGCATTCATTGTGTAACCTATTTTCCATTGTTGTCCATGACTTTTTATGTCCACATCCTCTTGTTTCTTTGCTAGTAATTCCAAAATGCCAAAATATATTCATCTGAGGTTTAACTTATTTATGGAAATATAGTCTAGGATTTTTCTTTTATAAACTTAAAAATATGTCTAACTTGGACTAAATTTGTCACCAAACAGATTCTCGGAATTTTAGTGAACCACAGTGTTATTTTCCACACTCCATATATACTAGATCAGTTTTTAAGTCACAAAACATATTAGAAGGCAATAATAATTTTAGTTAAAAATTCTCATTTTTAAAATCTTTTGATTTTCATGTGTTTCATTTAAATATGCCAAAGATATCTTTATGTTTTTAAGTTCAATAGAATTTTATTCTGAGAGGAAAGCTAATTGCTGTCCAATACATAAAGGACTTTTAGTTTTTTATCAGTGATAATGAGACATAGTCTATAAAGCCTTATTAGGCAGAACAGAATGTTCTTTGACATCCATTCACTTTTTATTAAACATAATCAGTGTTTTCCAAAGCATATTGTCTTGTTGAGAGGTCAATTCCAATCAAGGAAATATGAATTACTAAATCCAGAATGTGTTAAGCTGCCAACATTTCAGCAGACTACTAAGGGAAAATATTAGCAATTTTGAGAGTACTTCTCTTGATTAAAAAATAAGAGTAAGTTGAATTCATTTCAGGATACTTTTAGAGAACAACAATTAAAGGTGAGTAATCAAAACAACATTTAGTTAATTAATTAGAGATGCATATAGTTGACGAACCATATACTTTTTTATTGTATGATCAATATGTATAAGCATATAGTTAATTACAAATGTATATACTTACAATTTTCCATGAAAATGAACAAAGATTACATATTTTTGGTAGAGTGTCATGTGTAATAACTTTGATTGGCTTAAATTTTGTAGAAGATATAAAATATAATTTGGGATAAAGACACCGTTACCAAGCAGTGATCTGTATATGTTTACAATAGGTCTGCCTCTATACAAATTGTATAAATGGTATGATGGCTGTACATATATTGAAAACAAAACTATGCATATTGAAAGACTGAAAGGAAATGTACCAAAATTTTAATAATGGATGGAATGATTGGTGGTACAGTGGATCTTTTTTTCCTATGTTCTTGCATGTTTCATAATTTCTAAAATGTGCTTGTATTACATATATAGTGTGAAAAACAATTTCCTATTTAAAAAATAATTGCATCTACCCCTTGTAATCCAGTAAAGCTAAGCATTCAGTTTTCCAAATGCATGGAGATTTTACATAATGATTTTAAGTGTTACCGCTACAGTTTTCCAAGTTTCATATATTTATTTTTGGTGTTTGATAGCAAATGAAATGCTGTATTTGTAAATTCATTAGTATTCTTAATCACTCTCCTAATAAAACATTTGCATTGGAAAATATAATTTTCTCCATCATATTTTTCTTTTTTCTCTTAAAACTTACCCCAAAAAAAACAACCAATAGTAGTTCTGTAAGTTCTAATTTCGTTCAAGATATTTCAAAAAATTGCAGCAATGGTATTCTAAAGCTCTATATTTTACAGATGAAATTTAGGAAATGGTAATTTCTGTTAGAAGATAATATCTTCAGTAGAGAACCGTGGTTATTTTATATGTTAATCTTTTTTTTTTTTTTTTTTTTTTTGCGGTACGCGGGCCTCTCACTGTTGTGGCCTCTCCTGCTGCGGAGCACAGGCTCCGGACGCGCAGGCTCAGCGGCCATGGCTCACAGGCCTAGCCGCTCCGCGGCATGTGGGATCCTCCCGGACCGGGGCACGAACCCGCGTCCCCTGCATTGGCAGGCGGACTCCCAACCACTGCGCCACCAGGGAAACCCCTATGTTAATCATTTTTGACTCAATGTATTTCTGAACTTTAGACAGTGACTATATATATATTTATGAACAGCAAACATTTGTTGAAAGTATTGACTAATTTTGTGTGCAGTACAGTAAAATGAGAGGTATGAGAGTTCATATTTATTGAAATTTAGTAAATTCATCATTAACTAAAGGACAAAAATCTAATGATTAACTTTAAAAAAATTAAAAAGAGAAGTCCTTAATTAAATAAGATAGGGTTGACACAAGAAATTGGGGTAGAGGGAAGCCTTTAATCTATCCATTATCAATTTTATTTATTTCAATCTACAAATGTGGTAAGAGATTTACAAAATCATCTACTCGTTGGTATCTACTGATCCTTAGATACCAAACACTTCCTACTGGCTTCTGTAAAAATCATGATTTTAAGGATGATAGATTTCATGGAACAAAATGAACCATAGCACTCTTTATAATCACGTGATAGCCACGTGATTATAGCCACTGGCTGGCTACCTTCTTACTGAAATTATTTTAACTGTTTTAGTCAGTGAAGCCCCTTTGAAAAGGCAGTAAGATAAATATATTTCTTACAGACTTCTCCATCACATTATAAAGAACTAGTTGAAACCTAATGTTTATCATTGTTTTCATTTTATTTTGTTTTTGAGTGTCAGAATAATAGAAAGTAAGGTTGAGTTAGGCAGATTTTGGTAAATATAAAATAGGGTTATTTTCCTAAATATGATACTTAGGTAAAAAGATAAAAAGTATTCACATTTTTGTTAGCGATATATGAAGGTTTCAAAATGAATTGTTAATGGCAAAGATTATTTTGAAGTATATGATAATCTAATTTGGAAAGGATTTTTTGTGTGTGAATGGTAGAGAATAAAACATCTAAGCATAAATATAACAATTAAGTTTATTTTTTTCAACCAGGAAGTTAACAAGCAAAGGTCAATGAATGTCTGCTGCTTTCAGGCCAAAAAAGCAAAGAAAAGGAAAGATGCAAAGAAGGAACAATTAAAAGTGACTTAGGAGAAAAACGTTGCTTTCTCTATTTGAGATGTATTTTTAAAGATTTTCTTTAATGGCATAATGCCACGAGAAAAGAAAAACGTCTATAGTTCTTACTGGAAAGAGCCTTTTTTTCTTAGACATTTAATCAGTTGATATTTGTGGCAAATACTTAATGTTCTGGGCATTTTTTTTCCCAAATAAATTTTCCCTAAAGGCATTTTCCATAAAGGAAATTGTGAACACATTTCACTACAGAAATGAACTTGAAAGCCTGACTTTGAGGAAAAACTAATGTTCATGGAGTAACTGCAGAGTACAAAAGAAATAGAAGTTATGATCACTGGTTTAGAGAAACTTGTTGACTGGGGAAGATAAAACACTCAGCACAATGCTTTTCAGCTAAAATCAGGGTTTTGTTAATAAGGAATAAGGGGAGACTTCACAATAAAGCAGTCAACACGCAGTCTGTGGCAAGACTGTAATGCTGGTAATTATTTCAAATAAGTAAAGAACAAAAGATTGGGAGTAACAACCAGGGTTCTAATTCCACTCTACTGTTAACTGTCATACCTAACGCGACACAGCTGTGGGCATATATGGACCCTGGGAACACGAAAGATCAGGACCAGAAGTCCAAAACTCTGGAAATTTATGTCACTAATCTACCAGGTAGGATTTTTGATGGCTAGGCAAAGGCCTATACTAGGAAGCCAACTGTAAGAATCCAAGAGTAGAGCTAAGGAGATATCTGACAGTCCTAACTCTTTGAGGGTAACCAACTGTAACTGGAAAGCATAGTCAGCATTGTGGAAACAATTTTATCAAAACATCTTCCTCAACTGTTTTTAATAGGTGACAACCATCTCCCAGCATAGATAACTATTCTTACTCTTTCACATGTTTATAGTGCTATTCAGTATATGATATTAATATAGTTTATTATTAAGATTAAGAATCCCTAATGCTGTAAAGTTTATGATATATAAAGCTCTCACTACCTACCTCTGGCACCATAAAGTAGCTAAAAATAGACATAATACTAAACTGTGAATTAGGTGTAAGGAAATCCAACAAAATTCTGATTTTTCTCATGAAAATAACTTTAATGTTTTTCTTAAAATATGAAATATCAAGTTCTGTGAAAAGTATTTGATGTCCTTCCTTGCTTTGCTTGTGCCCTAAGATTTTTCTTAGACTCCTAGCAGGGTAATTCAGCACCCTATGTTACTTTGAAAAACGGAATCCTACTTTTCTAGGCCTTAATTTCCTTATCTGTAATGTGAAGTATATATATTATAGGAGGTCTTTAAGATCAGTTCCCTTTTAGGTGTGACATTCTAAAGTTTTTTAATAAACTAAGTATCAGGAAGTAAAGGATTCTGAAATTACACTTAAGAAGAAAAGTAGTAGAAAAAAATTATCTTTGTTTACTTAAACCGTGGTTAAATTTACTGAAAATTATTTAGCCAGAAATCAGTTTGGTAAATGATCCTTCACTGAATGACCAACAGACCTACAATTGTCAGACCAATGCCTTAATCCAGATTTAAAACATTCATCACAGCTATTTTTCTATCAGAGTCAAAGACTGGGATAGATACAGGTCCTGATCCAGAAAAATATGAGTAAAGATCATCCATTCGCTTATATAACATTGAGCATTCTAGAAGTAGTAGGCATCTCAAATATTAATGAGGGAATTGACACTTAGTGGCCCAGGACCGCACATCCCTGGTAAAATTGCTGCAGCAAAGTCTTGGTGATACTAAAACTTTTAAAAACCACAGTAATTTGGTAAATAGATCATTCAGTGAATTGGTTTTTGGTGGACTGGTTTACTTTACTTATATACTGCTTTCCCCCCAAAATAAATAAACCTACAAGTATACAAAATCAAGCAAAATGGGAGCAACAAAAGAAAAATAAAGATAAGCTAGAGTATAAAGTTGAAGCAGGAATGAGACTTGATAACACATCCCATTAAGACCTAAACATGTTTCTGGTAAGCCACAAATTGACTTTAGTTCTCAGTGAAATGTAAGAGTTAGGACTGTCAAATATCTCCTTAACTAGACAATTCAGTGTCCATAACATAAGGTGAAAACAAAGCAGTTGCTCGTGAGATGTTCAGAGTGTCATTTATGAAGAATAATAGAAATGTTGAAATAGAAAATCCTATGTAAGTTAAATTTCTTAGCATCATTTTTGAATTTCTGAATACAGAAAACATTTAAAAACTAATTCATTTCAAATGTTTTCTTTAAAGCTCTATTTTGTCTTTAAAGTATAAAATACCTGAAAGCAATAAATTTATTTGCCAGTTTTCTCAAGTATTTCTCCAGACCTTTCTGGTCTCCATTCAGACTTCTCTCCTTCACATCCAGGAAGTTCTCTCTCCGAAAAAAGACCAAAGTATTCACTTTCCTTTCCACTCTGATTCTCAGGTCCTAATCTAGACCATCGTTATTTTTTAAGTGGACAATTGAGGCAACTTTCTGTCCCAACCTCTAAACTTTTTCAAATTCATTACTGCTGAGGGTGTGGTCCTTGAATCACCTGCATTAGAATAGCCGGAGCCTCAGGTCCTAGTTAAAAATGTTGGTCATTTGGGGGAGAGAACTCTCTAGTTTACCTTTAGAAAATGTTATGCCGATACAGAGCAGGTGCTTCAACAGATGTTTAAGTAGTTGGAAACTATTTTTATTATACATTATAGTCTTACAGTGTAGTATTTTATAATGCATTACAGTGTATAGTATATAATGTAGTTATCTCATTCACTTAACCTTATTTTGTTCAGTCTTCTGAAATAAAACATAAACCCTTTTTTCCTTCTCTTTGTAGTATTTACAGACGTATGTTATTGCTAAGGCTTTAAATCAGTAACTCTTGAAAGTGGAATTATAATGGTATAAGAGACTTAATCTGCCATCATCTCCATCATGTTGAATATCTATTTCCTTTTTATCCATATCTTTTAAATCTTAGTCAAGAAAGATTATTTTCAGGGACCATTTAGTATCTTAGTTTTAGAAATTAAGAAAAAAGTAATAAATTAACTCTTGATGAATAATTTCAAAAAATTTATAGCATATGAATTAAGTGATGTAAATTGTATTTTCTTTTCCTAAGGAAAAGTTTATTAAGAAAAATGCTTCTGGGCTTCCCTGGTGGCGCAGTGGTTCAGAGTCTGCCTGCCGATGCAGGGGACCACGGGTTCGTGCCCCACTCCGGGAAGATCCCACGTGCCGCGGAGCGGCTGGGCCCCGTGAGCCATGGCCGCTGAGCCTGCACGTCCGGAGCCTGTGCTCCGCAAAGGGAGAGGCTACAACAGTGAGAGGCCCGCATACCACAAAAAAAAAAAGAAGAAGAAAAAAAATGCTTCTTTTTTTCCCTTACCCACGGTTATTTTGGCTACTCAGTGAATTAAAGCTGTAATATAAGCTTCAGATTCCTGACAAATCATTTCTCATTTTCTAAAATCCAGGAGTCAAAAAAGACATTATATGTAGTCCAATATATGCAACTCCCTTAGAAAGCATTTACTTTATAAATGCCAAGGGCAAAAATGTGAATGATAATGTCACTATAATGTTACCAGTTTGGGGCACCAACATATTCTACTCCTTTTTTGACACAGGCAGGTATATTTTCCTAGCTGAATAAAACATCACAGTGTAATATTATAACTGAATGAAAAAATAAATTGATCAAACCCTTTAAATCTTGGCTAAAAGTTGATTTTATTATTAATAAGTTACTTTAAAAACTGAATGCAGATTCCTTTACAGACTCCTTTATTAGTCTTTCTCTTCTACTTCAAGTGTCACGAATGTTACTTTTATATTTTTCCATTTATGTGATGCATGCTGCCTTGGTGCCTAAGAGCATAATAGAAAAATGAAAACCTGAACTAATCAAAAGCTTCCCATACTGGTGAACATAAAAAAGTTTTGATGGCTTCCTTCTTAGTGGTTTATGGCGTGAAAATGCAGTTGGTACAACTACTGTTTCTGTTGACTTCATTGAAATCTTAGCAAAAGAAATTCTTACTTTCCTCAGAATTAATTTGTAAAATTATTTTTAACCTGGCAGTTACTGAAAAGAATTAGTATAGATATTATTTTAAACATATAGATATGGATTATATGCATTAATTTTTTTCTGCCACAATCCTGCCTTGCTATAGTCTTGGCTGTGCTTTCATGGCTGAATATTATGATCAGTCATTTATCAAGTATAAGAACATCTTTGTAACATCAATTAAGTACATGTAGTGGTTAAGAGCACAGGTTTTAGAGTGAGACAGTTGGGTTCAAATCATAGTTCAGTTCCTTATTGCCTCCGTACCTTAGGAAATTATTCAACTGGGCCTGAATTCTCTCAGTTGTAAAGTAGGTACAGTAAAATCCACCATATTAGATAGTACTGTTATGAAGATTAAAGTACATAATGTAATCAAAATGCCTGGAACTAAGCAGAGTGCCTGGAATGTGGGATGTAACCCTCATCCACAGCGGTAGCAGGAGTGGTATTTGTATTTTTAGTACCCATTGAATGAGATATTCATAGTCTCCTTGCCCCAAGTTAGGTATCATGGCATAAAGTATAACTCAAGAACTTTTGATTATTTTTGGTTGCAAAATTGCCCATAGTGGTTCAAGCTAAATTCCTAGTCTGAGATTCTTTTAAGAAAAAAAGCATGTTTAAAACATTGTCTTCAATGTCACACTAAAGGAATTATCTCTTTAAAAAACGAAATAAGAAAACAATTATTTTAGAAGGATTATTTTAAAAAGATGCCTTTCCTGTATTTGAACATGTTGATTTGGACTATAAGTAAGATAATATAATAATGTATTTTTTAAGAGAAAAGCAGCTCATCACAAACAATAATATATTTGTTTTGAATGACATATGAAGAATAATGAAAACCAGACGCTGATGGTATCTATACACTGAACAGGATTATTCCTATAATACACTAGCATTATGCTGGTGAATGTGTTTCCATCAGGAGACTTATGATGGGAAATCTCAAATATACACCATATATTCATCATTGGTTGTAGAAATTATCATGTGGCCAATATTATTTTACATATACCCCCATCCACTTCGCCTCTTCCATAATTTGTTGAAGCAAATAATATACATGTTATTTCCTCTATAAATGTTTCCATTCATATCTCTAAAAGATAAGGACTCTTGTTGTCTACAAGAGTACCATGGTACCATTATCAAACTTTAAAGTAATAATTCCTTGATATCATCAAATAATAGTCATTGTTCAAATTTTCAATTTCCCTTAACTGTCAAAAGTTTCTGAACAGTTCATCTATTTGAATCAATATCTAGGTAAGCTCCACACTTTGGGATTGTTTGGTACATCTTTTAAGGCTCCTTTAGTCGTCCCACAGGTTTTTTTACCACTTGAAATTTATTTGTTGAAGAAACTGTTGAAGACATTTGTAGTATTTCCTCGACTGGATTTTGCTGTGTAGTTAACCATACACTTCTCACCCAATTTTTCCTGTGAAGTTATAGTAATTAAGTCTAATCTAGGTTTGATTTCCTTTCGTAGGGGACAAGACTAATTTATAGGTGATCAAGTGAACCTCCCTCAGGAGGCTAATGTCTGTCTGGTTGTCTCTCTTTTTGGTGATTGGCAACCATTCAAGTTCAGTGCTTAGACTCATTAATTCATCAGGTATTGCAAGATGCTGATATTCTAACTCTTACATTCCTTCTTGATTTATTAGCTCTAGTATTTCTATAAAGAGAACTTTCATCTATTATTTGGATAGTTTAATGTTTGGTTTAACTGTTAACCCATGAGAACAATCCACAGAGGTGTCATCACACAACTAATTTTCAAATGTCTGCCAACTTTATGGTCATTGTAGTTCAGAAATGGTTATTTAAAAATATATATCTATTTATATGTTTATAGATACAGATATAAATCTCTCTGTATGTTAAAAGTTGAATTCATTAAGAATATCAAAAAGATGCCAAGTCCATGAATAATTATAAATATAAATTTAATTTAAAAAATAAAATTCCTAAAGTTTGTACCAGCTTTATAAATTTCAAAATATCTGTGAGTTTGCCTAGAATTTTCTGACATATTGATCACTTGTGTTTATTTCGTTTGTAATCTTTATTTCTATAAAATGTTAATTAAAAGGGAATGCAGTGGTGTCTTTTGAAAGAAGAGGATGTCATTCCCCGTATCAGGGCAATGGAATGTCGTAGAGGAAGACCACCAAATCCAGATAGACAGCGAGCAAGAGAGGAATCCAGGATGAGACGTCGGAAGGGTCGACCTCCAAATGTTGGCAGTGCTGAATTTCTAGATAACACAGATGCCAAGTTACTAAGAAAACTGCAAGCTCAAGGTAAGAAACAGAACGTATCTGACACTGTAATAGTCATATTAAAAAGTGTAAATATCTCTTATATTTTTGACTGGTGAAAGATTAACACTGCTCTCAATTTCTAAAAAGTAGATATTTGTGTTAGAATAAAAATGAGAAAATAAGGAGTCCCACTGGTAACTGGAGTTCTTTGATTAGGTAAGCTCCTTTCAAGAGCCATATTCATAAACACAACAAACCCTGTGTGTTGAGAACTGCAAAGGTGGGTGATAAGCTTTTAAGGCTTGCACTGAAAGGGCATCTACCAGCACTCGGCACATGCCTTAAGGTTGTGCCAACCTTCTGGAAATTCTCATTTTAACAGCTCCCGATTCCTTGAGGTGGTACAAGGGGATAACTCCAAAATATGTGGATCTGTGGAGTAAATTTTCAGTCAGAGAACTCCAATTACTGGTAAGTAACCCCAGTCTTTGGGTTCTTCTGTAGTATGCACATATTACAGATATTTTCGAAATGCCCAAGTAATAGATTTAATTCACAAATATTTATTTTAAGACCATCAGAAAGTATCACTGTCAAGCACAAAGTGCTCATAATAACCTCAAATGTATTTATGACTCAAAAATGTACATAAATTATTAACATTAAGTTCCCAGGCTATGTCTGACACAGAAAAAGCTGGCAAAAATAAAACAGTCCTGCCCTGAGTTTGAGTTACTAGTTACAAATGGGAAGACTCTTCTTGTGAAGGGCTTCTTGTGAAGGCTATCTGAATATGTATCAGTGTATGTGTTGGTGTCTTATATTCACAAGCATATATATAAACATATATATCAATGTAAAATAAAAGTTCAACAATAAGAACTAACTTAGAAGACTAACAGGATTTTACTTCTCATATGTTTTCTCTGCGGGAAAAGCCTGACTTATTTGTTTATTGTAAACAACATCATAATGTTGACTTCTTTGTAGCGCCTTTGTTTTTGTTATGAAACAAATATCTATGACGAAAGCTCATAGAACAGAAAACTTTCTGTAAAAGATATTCATGAGTGGAATCATTATTAACAGTTTTTTGTTAGGCTATCAGACACTCCTATACATAAACTGTACATAAACTCCTATACACACATGCCTTCAAACACTCATATATATACATATGCATATATAATATGTTGTATTACATATATATCCTTTTTGATTTCTAAAATAAATGGCTTATAGTGTACATACTATTCAGCTTGCCTTTTTTTCCACTTAATTTATCTTGAACATCTTTCTGTATCAGCACTTAAAAGTCAACCTTATGCTTTTAATGGCTGAATAGTGAGTGATACTGTGTATGATTCTCCCATGCTTCATTAAATTAGTCTCCTTTTGGTGACTGTTCTAGCTATTCCTGATATTCGCTATCACAAACAGTGCTGCAGTAGTACATATTACACATATCTTCACATCCTTCTACAGGTGTGGCTATCCATAGTATAAAATCCTAGAGATAGAATCTCTGAATCAAAGGGTGTGTGCATTTTCAATGTTGGTAAATAGCAGGCAAATATTATCTCCAAAAAGATTGCACCAGTTCATACTTCCACCAGTGGCATGTAAGTTAACTGCCTGGTATGTAACTTAATGTTGTATAAGTTTTTCTCGGTCTTAGAATGTTTTTAAAATATTTTTTAAAGTTATTCGGTTTGGTTTCTATTAAGACATTTATCTCCCTTGAATAGTTATTAGTGAAGGTTTAAAATAAGTTAATATGTTAACAGATACAGCCATACATGATTCATTTTTTAAATTAGTATTGTCAATAAACCACTGCCTCTTCTAAAGGATGTATAATAGTGGGGAATGTGCATTGTTTGCATAAAATAAGAAAGCTTGAAATTAACCGATGTCCAGAGTCTGGGCTCTTCATGCATGTTTTGCATATCTTATACAAATAGCATTAATACTTAGTATCCAAAATGGCAACTTTATATTTGTAAAAGTAACTAAATTTTTACAAAATAGAAGTTGATTATTCAACTTTTACTCAATGTTTTTTCTCCCTCTGGATTTCAAATTGGTTTGTATTCCGTTACATACTTTTCCTTTGTTGTATTATGTTGCATTTTGCAAGTTATTTTACATTTGACCTTACTGTGTATATATGTTCTTTCTCACTGTATATAAATGTTAAATATTTAACATTAGATAAATAATAATTATTAATATATACAAGCAAATGTGGTATAATATGCTTTTTTTTTTCCTTGGGAAGAAAAGAAAATAGCAATGAATCACTATCACCCCTTTTATTTCTAAAAGGCTTCTACATTAACAGTTTGAGGGGGTTATCCAAGGGGATTCTATAAGTTTCTGTTATACATTATCATCGTACAAGGACTCAACTAGGCTGAACAACTGGACTTAATTTGAAGAAAGATTCAGAACAGTAAAATAAATGCAAACTTTGAATGTACTTTCAAGCATTGTGAAATGAGAGGTCTCTAATTTCTCAGGGAATACAAATAAGAATGTGACAAAGTTTGAATATGAAAAAATCTTTTAACCTATCTAAATAAACCTGCTTCTTAACTGGCCAATACCATTCATATCTCAGATATTCTGAGATACCGAGTAACACTTGTCCATTTCATACATTGTGGAATCTGAGATGCCCTAGTCTATGCAATGTCCCAGTATTTTAAGATGTTCCACTAAGGAAGAAAAGTGCTGCCAATTTTTACACACACTCTGATTTTAGACATGTGTAAAAATGCATCTTAGAATCAAAGAAGTGTGGTATATATAAAATATCCCTAATTCTAAGTGAAAATAAACTTTATTTCAAAATAAATTTTTACCTTTGAAATTTAAAGAGACAAAGTGTTCAACCATGAAAGATAGTTTTCAAATTAATATTTCAAACGCTCATTATAATAATACTATATTCAGCAACCATAAACCAAATAAATGAGAAGATATTGGGAGCAGTTTATTCCTCAGAGCCTGAGTGAATTTTCTTTGTCTCTAACTCATTCTCCTTCCTCCATATTGTCCCTAATTTCTTTTAACATTTTTTTTTCATGTTTTCTCCAACTGTTCGTAACATGAAAGTTAAGCTATATAAATTTTAAGTGATTAATCCAAATTGTATCTTCCTTGCTAAAGTAAAAAGATATGAGTTGAGCTTTTTAATGTTTTTCTTTTCCAGGAGTTTAAACATGAAAATTACTGTAAACTTGTGTTTGAAATTGACTGATACATTCATATACAAAAATACGCCAATATATGTGATAAAAATTTCTTTATTATAAGCCAAACTTCTATTAGAAAGCATCAGTTTATCTTGGAACAAAACATCATACTTATGCCACCTTTTCTAGGAATGTTTTTTTGTGTGTGGTACATGGGCCTCTCACTGCTGCGGCCTCTCCCGTTGTGGAGCACAGGCTCCGGACGCACAGGCTCAGCGGCCATGGCTCACGGGCCCAGCCGCTCCGCGGCATGTGGGATCTTCCCGGACCGGGGCACGAACCCGTGTCCCCTGCATCGGCAGGCGGACTCCCAACCACTGCGCCACCAGGGAAGCCCTAGGAAATTTTTTTTTAACCACTTAGCAACCCTTTACATTTTAATGCAGATTTAGGTCTTTAATCTCAGAGTTCAGTGAAAGCCTTCAATTCTTATATGTTAAAAAATAATGTTTACCTGGATCTATCATAGATGAGAACAGTGTCCTGCAGGTGTATTATTATCAGAGCTTGCTAACTCTGCAGGCCAGTTGATACATTTTTATTTCCCAGAGTATTTCGTGAACAGGAGAATCCCTTTTATGCGGCTCAGAAATTTTTGATGATGCTTAAAACTTCTTAATACTGAAAATTATTGGAAGATTGGAGGTATACTTTAGTATCAGCTTCTATTTCATCTTTTATTAACACTTCAAGTTTCCTAGATAAATTCAAACCATCTTATATCCCCTCCCCTTTTTTTAAGTCTTCATGATAGGAAATCAACCGTAGTAACCAACTGCACCTCAGCTGTTACAAGGACATAGGGTTAAGTTTCTTTCTAAAATCTCAAGGCATTTAAATTTCTCTAAGGGTTTTAGAAGTAGTAACATATAGACTGTGAAGTCAGAAAGTCCTGGGTGTGTATCTTGGCTCTGCTCTTTAACTTCTGTAAGCCTTAGTTTATTTCATTTGTAAGCTGGGCATAATGTTGCCTATCTCATAAGGTTGTTATGAAAATTAAACAAAATCATGTAAATTTAATACAACAGTTCAATAAATGGTGGAAGTTATGAGTAGAGCTCAAGTGATTCAGGTAATCATGTGATTACCTGAATCACATGACTACCTAATCAATCACTTGATTAGGTAATCAAGTGATTACCTAATCATATTATCAGTGAATATAAGTTTCTTGAAATTCTTCACCTGCTACAAAGTTGAAAACAATGTCTAATTTAAAGTGGTATTTTCTAAAATGATTTTATGAATGATATTATGATACACCACTTTTATAGTTAGAAGTATTTTGATCAAGTTTGCCAGCAGAAGAAGGTGTGACGTTACATGCTTTTCTGTATCAGCTACCTATTGCCACAATAAGGCCAACCACAAAACCTCAGTGGTGTACAACTCTAAGCATTAACTATTTGTGCGGATGGAATGAGCTGGTGGCAAGTTAGGCTGTTAGGCATCTCTGCTGATCTTGGCTGGGCTTTTTCACATTAGTGGAGTCAACTGGCTCCATATGTCCCAACCTCCGGGAGCCTAGCCCGAACATGTCCTCATAGTAAAGGGCAAGGCACAAGGATAAAAAGAGTAGAAAGAGTATAGGTATACTTTCAGACTTCTACTTGCATCACACTGTTTACATCCCATTGGCCAAAGAAGATCACATGGCTGAACTCAAAATCAAGGAACAAGAAAATATATTCCACGCATGTCTTGATGAGAGGGGACCGCAAAGTCACATTACAAATGGCATGGATAGTCAAGGAATGAAGACTTGGGACCATTAATTATGTCAGTCTATCCCAGTTTCATACATTTGTCCTTAAAAAGTATGAGAACTAGGTTGTCCTTAAAACTCATTGACATTCTGTACTCTTTATTTAGGAGATTTAGTTGCTTTCCTTCATAAATGAAAATATCAATGGATTCAAAAATTTTACCATTTATATGGCAGATTGAAATGCTAAGTTTGGGGGCTTTGTTCTATTTTGGGTTCTCTTTCTTTCTTTTTTTTTTTTTTTTGCGGTACACAGGCCTCTCACTGCCGCGGCCCCTCCCGTTGCGGAGCACAGGCCCGGATGCTCAGGCCTAGCAGCCATGGCCCACAGGCCCAGCCGCTCCGCGGCATGGGGGATCCTCCTGGACCAGGGCACAAACCTGCGTCCCCTGCATCAGCAGGCGGACCCCTAACCACTGCGCCACCAGGGAAGCCCCCTCTCTCTTTTTTTTAATATATTTTGTTATTTTTAAGACTGAAGCTGAATCACTTTTTTTTACATAGTAGCAGGTACTTTCATACTAAGTGAGGATTACATGAAATGTGAAAAAAAATGTACTTATATTAGCCTTTGTGATGAGGATTAAGAGAGGCATCATTTTTCTTATGTATATGGGATCATATTCGATCAAATAGTTTGGCAATTTCTAGGGGAAATGAACGTGACATTTTCTGAGGTTCTCCTACTTGGTATCTAATGTTTGGCAGTTTTCTTAAAAATTATGTCCTTCATGATGATAACAGTTTCACAGGTATTGTTTTTAGGTTAGCAGTTATATAAAGTTGTTAATAACATTCCTTGAAATTTTGTATTTTTCAGAAATAGCCAGGCAAGCAGCACAAATAAAGCTTTTGAGAAAACTGCAAAAGCAGGAACAGGCTCGGGTTGCCAAAGAAGCTAAAAAACAACGAGGTAGGTGATTTAAATGGTAGCATAAACTTGAAGAGTGAGTATTGGGTAATTCATAAGAGGCATCTCTTCTTTGTTCCTTTTCTGATGATATCTGTGCCTTGATTTTTCATCATAGCAATAATGGCTGCTGAGGAGAAGCGAAAGCAAAAAGAACAGATAAAGATTATGAAACAACAGGTAAGTGTATTCATTGGAACTGATTTTTAAAACACAGGCATTGTTGTGGGGATCTCTCTGTATCTTTCTATACGTACATTACTTTCATTTTGATTTCTGAAATAACTGTATTTCACGTTAATGTTATGTATCTTATTTAGAAAGTTGTCCTCTTTCATTAGTTAAAATTCACCTCATTTTAAAACAAAGTCTTCTACTTCCAAGTTTTTCTAAGAATTGATTACCAAACAGTAAATTGTATAAGTACTTTTAATATCCTGATAGACTTTGAATATAAGTTGACATCATGAAAAACTTTCAGACTTTTAAAATTAATGTATGAGTAAATGAAGGATATTCCTTAAATATTCAAATTTTAATAAGAAAAGCTGTTGTCCTAAAACATATAAAATACTAGTAAAAAATTAAATTCAAGTTATATAGAATAAGGTTTGCCTCCATTGCTTGTGATTGCTTTCAGAGTTACTAAAAAATTACTGCAGTCGTCTCTCAGTATCCACAAGGGATCGGTTCCAGGACCCTCGTGGATACCAAAATCCACAGACGCAAGTCCCTTATGTAAAATGGTGTAGTATTTGCATATAACCTATGCACATCCTCCTGTATACTTTAAATCATCTCTTGATTATTTGTAATACCTAATACAATGCGAAGGCTATGTAAATAGTTGCCAGCATGGGGCAAATTCAAGTTTTGCTTTTAAGAACTTCCTGAAAGATTTTTTTTCTAATTTATCTTTGATCCATGGTCGGTAGAGTCCATGGATGCAGAACCTGCAGATAAGGAGAGCCAGCTACAGTGCAAAAAATGAAAAAAGCATCATTTCAGCAGCATTCTGTTGTATATCTACAATACCTCTCCTGTGTGTAGTTTCCAAAATTAAGTATAGGTAAATAAAGTAATTTTAAAATTCTTACAGGTAAAGTATTACATGACAAGATATTCAAGTTTATTGAAGATGGGAACGTGTAAACTACTCTCCCATCTCCATATATTCACTGTAATCATTAAAGCAGAAAGGAAATGGGGATAACTAATATTCTTTAAAAAATTTTAAATGGCAAGTAGTTATTTCTGAGTATGAAATGAAGTCAATTGTGTTATTATATAAATAGCTGCTAAATAAATGGCTTGGGTTGGGTTTGATGTGGCTGTCTCGAGGTTCTTTCCAGTATTGACTAAAGCAGTATGATTAGAAAGAGTTGATATGGAATTGGGATTCAGAATTTAGTTTACTGTCAGGCAGACTGTAAGAGTTGAATATGGGCTCTGCTACTTAAGAATTTTGTAACCTTAGATGAATCTCTTAACCTCTAATTCTCTATTTCCTCTACTGTGAAAGAAAATAACTGCATTATCTGAAGATTAAATGAGGTGATAAATGTAACGTACATGCAACAGTGCCTGGCACAAAGCAAATGCTCACTTTTTAAAAGATGATATAAAACACCAAACTGCATGGTAAACTCTTTTACCGTAATTTAAAGTAGTCAGCTGTAAACTTGAATTCCTTTAGTTTGTTAATTCCAATTAGTTTGTTAATTGTCACTGCTAAAGACACTGTAAGGTTGACTTATAAATATCTAGTCTAATGAATGCCTTTATTAAAATATAAATATTTACTGTATATCACATATATGTAAAAATAAGTTGATGTTTCATTTTAAAGTGAAATACTGTTGTTTCTAAATATTATACTTTTTTAATAGCTTATCCTATTTCCTAATGGCTAGAGATCCATCAAATCTTATCAGCACATTAAATTCAGCTTTGTGATCCTAAAGTCTTGAAGTGGCTACAACCTAAATATACATAGTTTTTGCTGCTCATCAAAAAAGCAGCTGCATAGCACAGGGAGATCAGCTCGGTGATTTGTGACCACCTAGAGGGGTGGGATAGGGAGGATGGGAGGGAGACGCAAGAGGGAGGAGATATGGGGATATATGTATATGTATAGCTGATACACTTTGTTATAAAGCAGAAACTAACACACCATTGTAAAGCAATTATACTCCAATAAAGATGTTTTTAAAAAAAAAAGCATTGGAGTCTCAACGTTTCAGCAACGTTAATACAAATGAGCTGATCATAGAGTTTTATCAAGATCTTTATCTGAGGCTAGTTTCAGAATACAATCTGACTTATTCCTTATTGCCAACAAAGTGAATCAAAGTATAAGTTAGGTCTACTCACATAGTCAGTTACATAATGCCTATTTTAAAGTCAGCATTAGATCTAGAATAAAATAGTAGCATGTGCTTCTGGATTATTTTTTCCACCTAGTAGGCCAGTATCACCAGATAGTCCTCAAGACAATATTCTGGAATCTTACAGAAGCATTATTATGAAGCAGAAGGAACAAAGGCATTGGAATGTGACCAAGGCTCTGTATTTACTATTTGATTTAAGGCAAAATATTTACTCTCTAGGAGCTTTAGCTTTCTATTAGGTAAAAAGAAGATAATTTCAACTCTTTTCATGATCAATAAGATATTTTATGTAAAGTGCCCAGTTGAGGGGTTGGATACCCAATATTATAAAGTGAATCTGTATTATAATAACTTATAAATAATGTTTATCTCTGCTAATGCTAATGACACCACTACCATATATATGTGTGTGTATATATATATGTATATGTATGTATATATTGAGATCAATAACATCAGTGTGCATAAAAAGAAATGTTTAAAAACGTTAAAGTATAGCTTGCAAAGGTACAGCTAGCATCTGGAAATTGGAACAGGTATTATAACATTCAGCAGTGTAAAATGTGTTCACTCTGGAAATCCTATGACAAATGCAATTTGCTAGTAGGAATATTGGGGTGTTTGGGGGCAAACTATGTATTATTATTAAGTACCAGTTTGGGTCTTTCAAAGGGGTTTCTGAACATGAAATTGTTAACATTTTGCTGATAGCATATGAGATAATGTTTTTAAATCAAAATGTAAAGTTTTATCAAACTTTAGATAATCACTGAATTCTAAAACAATAACTAGTACATTAAATTTAGACAATGTGAACACCAGTTATGTCATTGGAATCATTCTCTAGAATGTTCAAGTGTAATTAAGCCTTTTTAAAATAATATTACAGATTATTTCTGAATTTGCCTTATAGTAGTTAAAAGCAATGTAATATTATGTTATTCATCATGTGAAGTAAGAAATTATAGTATGGAAATTGTTAATGATAATCTATTACAGTTGTGTGGCACCACACTTTTTTTATTATTTGTTTGTTTGTTTATTTATTTATTTTGGCTGCGGTGGGTCCTCGTTGCTGCGCGCGGGCTTTCTCTAGTGTGGTGAGCGGGGGCTACTATCCGTTGCGGTGCGCGGGCTTCTCATTGCAGTGGCTTCTCTCGTTGCGGAGCACGGGCTCTAGGCACGCGGGCTTCAGTAGTTGTGGCTCGCGAACTCTAGAGCGCAGGCTCAGTAGTTGTGGCTCACGGGCTTAGTTGCTCCGCAGCATGTGGGATCTTCCCAGACCAGGGCTCGAACCCGGGTCCCCTGCATTGGCAGGCGGATTCTTAACCACTGCGCCACCAGGGAAGCCCCTGCCACACACTTTTTTAAGCATTTTTAATTTATTCATGACATAGTGAGAGAGGGCAAACACCTCTCCCTATTTTATACAAGAGTAGTTATTCTTTGCTCAAGATCATCCAAGGAATGACAATAACTCAGGACTAGCCTTAAGTTTTCTCACTCCTGATACACTATTTTTCTACTTTTCTGTCCTGTATTTATTTAAAACTAAGTATAATTGTAACTGCAGATACTTATAAAAATACACAGGCTAAATGAGTTTAGTTTACCTAGTTTCTGTATACATATTTAGCATTTGTATTTTACAAATTGTTTTGAGAAATTTTATAAAGTCATATTAATTTGACATGAACATATGATGTTAAACTAAACAATTAAGTTTTACATCCACCATGGGCAACCTTTGGTAACTCTGTATCTTAACTTATTTGATTCGACTTAAATACTTTTCACCTAGATATTTAGCTTATTTTATTATCTTAAATTATTATAATTTTTTCTACAGGAAAAAATTAAGAGAATACAACAAATCAGAATGGAAAAAGAGCTTCGAGCCCAGCAAATTCTAGAGGTAGAATTCTTAAATGTGATATGATTAAAGTAATATAGTCATATATTTTAAAGTCTCCAAAAATAAAAATCTTACCTACATATTCTGTCACTCATACAAATTAATATGTCCATCAGAAATTCTCTGTAAGCATAATGCATAGAGTAAGACCTTATCTGAACTTTATTTAGCAGACTCATCTAATCCTAACAGCCCAGGAAAATAAGACAAAAGAGAAGAAGAAAACGGGGAAACTTCTGAACAGCCAGGTGTCATAAGGTTCATGTGCTGAAACTCGTGTTCTTTACTTTCAGAAAACTCATTAGGACTTATAGTCAGATATTTACTTTTAATTTAGAAATAAAACATTATAAGAGTGAAAGTAAATTTTAAACATAGAAACAGTTTAATCAGCTTGTTTTTCTGGCTTCTAATGTACCCTGCTTCCCCACAAGCTGATGGAATAGGACTAGAGGACATATATTGGAATCAGTAAAATAATAGCCACAAGATAGCAAGGGAAAATACAGAAAAACTCCAACCAGCATGTATAGGAATTCAAAAGCCTAGCAAGAGTCTGTAATCTTTTAGTTGAATAGCAAGCAATCTTCAACACCTTAACAGCTGAAAGGCATTACTCTGTGGAACCATACAGTATAATAACTGATGTTCAGAATAATTGCCCCAAGTCATCAAGAAAAAGCCAAATTATATTTAGTGTAGTGTGTCTAAGCAGTATATATCTCAAAATTCTTTTCATCCAAAATAGTGAAAATAAACTTTTAATGTTCAAAATTGCTATAACCTCCCAGCTATTTAGGAAACTCTTGGTATAAACGATTTATTCCCTGAGGGTGTCAAATAGCTGAAGTGTTCTATGTTACATGATTATTCCTTCTAGAAATATACATGTTTCCTTATCCATTTCAAATTAATTTTAAAAATCCAAATCAAAAGTACTCCTATCTTCAAGTAAATTGACAATAGCTACTGGATAGTTATCAAACTACTAGATAATTAATGACTTTAACATTATGACGCTCAGATTTGGTATCATGACCTTGATATTCAAAATGTACTTCATGAAAGATTATAAGTTTCTATTCTATCTTTTTAAAAAACCTTGAATTTAATCACAATATACAACTAGAGAAAATCAGATTTAATGTGTTTCATTTATATCAGCTGAGTAACAGATTACTTTATCTCAAATTTCAAGTATTAAAAAAATCCAAATAAAGTGGACATGTTCATTTTTAAATGTGTTACTGATTTATTATTTAAGTAACTTTTATTATCATTAAAATCTATCCCATCTTCTAAATTTTTTATGGTGATCATGTTTTACTTTTAAAAATTAGGAAAAAAGGGAAAAATTACATAAAATAATTTTTTCTGTGATTAAGTTTTAATGTAAAATAATAAACACTCAATTATTTCAGACTTTTAATAGAGTTTGAAGAAGTCAAGAAAAGCTGACATACTCATGAATTTAAGAATTTTTTATATCTTAATGCTAATCTATACATTACAAATGAAGTTAGTATGTTAAATACAATATTAACTGTGGGAAAATCTGTAATTGTTTACATATATGTTCCATGTTGTTTTGTACCTGTGAGGCATGTAGCTCCATTTTCAAGTCATAGATTACTTTCAAGTTGCAGTGGTGCTGTTGCATGACTTTGAGACCTGTTTTGCATGCACAGGCAAAAAAGAAAAAGAAGGAAGAAGCAGCAAATGCCAAATTATTGGAGGCCGAGAAACGAATAAAGGTTAGTTTAGATGAGAATCAGTTTTCATTTTTCAAAAATAAAAACCGTATGATATTATACCAGTATCAATTATATTAAAAAAAATAGACCTCCTCAAAATGACTATCTAAAAAAATGTTTAGCACAGATAAAACATGTGTATAGTGTGTGTTTTTATTGTATGTATATTGTATGTATTTTTTAGTATTTCATTATACAGGTTCTATGTGATACTTTGAGCTCTTTAAATAGCAGACCAAATCAGAAATGCAAACTATTGCATAATACCTGTATATAGTTTTGATGGATAAGATCTCCCCAGAGCTATTTTGTTTCATTTATGTTTAAGTTTCAAATTGTGTTCCAAATCTGATTCTCTCCTTAGATTATAACGTTCTCTTTGTTAATGTCTAATAACTGTTTTAACTATTAAAAAGTAAAAAGCCTACAGAAACAAAAACCTAACTTTATCAGCTATAATTTACCAATAATAAAATTAGCCATTGTTATATATTGTAACTTGATGTGTTGTTTGGGGATGTTTTGGTTTTGATTTGCTGGCGTGAAACATAAGAGAGTTGGACCCTCACTCCCCCTCCAGCCTCTACCCCAACACACATTACACCCCTACCTTCCATTTTTTCTGATAGTTATTTACTGAAATTGGGCAGCCATGTGGTCCTACCAGTTCAAGAAACAGCCACTACAGCTATATCTTATAAAACCAGGGAACTGTTTGTTACCTTTTTCTACATAGACTCTCTTACTTTGTTCTTTAGATTTCTACTCCTTTTCAAAATGGCTGCCCTTAATATTAATTAATCTGTTTTACCTTTATAAAAAGATTCAAATTGAACTGTTTGTATTAAGCCCTACCTCTTTGGGATGGTGCCCTCAATCATAGGTGGGCATAAAAATCTCAAGCTGATTCCTTTTCTCTTGTCATTTTCATTCCTACACAGTGATAGAAATGATATAGATGCTGTTAATCCCAGAGTGTATTTAGGGACTTATATTCAGAGTGGAGAGAGTTTTAATTAGCTAGATTTGAGGGTTGCTTCATTATGTTTCATTTTGTTTTGTTTTGTTTTTTAGTGCCAGTTGTATCTGATATGCTCTGTCTATCTAGCTAGTCAGTTCAGTGAATGGGTCATTGAAGTGTGCTTGCTATTAGGTCACTGAATTTCAACTCTAAATGTCTACTGAATAAGGATCCTCGCTCCTGTCATACGGTTTTTACATATTAGGTAGAACCATATGGAGTTGCCACTTTATAAGTAAAAAATTATTGGATGTTTGCAGTTTCATATGGTTCAACCTAATGGAAGACTATAGAATCTGAGAAAAGGAACTTTTAATACTTGTTGCATGTTCTAAATTTTCCCTAAAAATCCATCCTAAAAGTTTCTTATTTTTAAGGAAAAAGAAATGAGAAGACAACAAGCTGTTCTTCTAAAGCATCAGGTCTGTAGACACATAGTTATACAGTTGTCGAAATGTACATTTTATAATTTTTCTTAAATCTATTTTTGGAAAAATCTTCAAGATATTTTCTTTAAAAATTCCAGTATAATTCCTGCTTAAATTCCTGGTTTTGGGATTGGTGTCTTTCGGGGGGTTAAAAATTGGTTTCATGACTCTGTGATTTCTGTTTCATAATGTTGTGCCAACTCTTTCTACCAGGAGTTGGAGAGGCATAGACTAGATATGGTATGGGTATGTTTATTTCTGTACATCTAACACCGCATTGTGATTTGGTTGTGATATGGTTGTCATAGCAATGCATAAAGTGTAGCACTGGCTGCTGTCATATTACATACTGCTGCATGGCTTTACAGCACAGTGCATTGCATACATCTGCTTGTCTGTCTATAAAGAAATATGGTACATTTCCAAGATTTTCAATTGAATTGGGCAGGCCTTATATAAGGCTGCTGTCTAAAAGTTTATGTTACTGATGTCACAGTGAAAGTTGGATCACTATCCAATAGATACAATTATGACCCATATTCTCCCATCATTCTAGATGCAAAACTGCCATTGAATACAATGGGAATTTTGAGTTAGGTTGATGAGAGAATATGAAATATATTCTGGTTTTATGGACAAATTTTAGAAATTTTTAGAAATATCCCTTTGGGGGAACCATGTATATTTAATCAAAAAGAATGATTCAGTACTATAGCTATGTGACTTTTTTATTTTAAAGTAAAATGAGACTATTGAAGTAAGCTAATGCTTACCTTATTTTCATACTGTGCCTTTTAGATTTCACTTACGAGCCCATGGTGCAGCTTTTGTGGCTTTAAATAGTGCATCAAGTGGCAGACATCAGTAAACAGGAATATCCCATTTCATTGATGTTGTTATATGAATCATGCCTATAACAGCTTGAAAAAAACTTTCTAATTTGTCAGTGGCTTATTGGATTTACAAAATGATAGTGTACTTGAAATAAAAATAACTAATTCTAAAACCATGAAGTGAAAGTGAATATAAATCAATTTCTGCCTGATCTAAAAATTTAAGAACAGCACAACCTTTGGTTTAATTGGCTGTAGTACATATTTGTGGTTTTTCTAATAGCAGATGTAAGGTAACTGACCTGTTCCAGCCAACCATTATGCTTTTTGTTCTGCCAGCTTTTGAAGGAGCATCACAACTGACCATAAGTAAACCTTGTATGCTTCTGTTTACACTGTCTCCATGTTCATTGCTTTACCTTTTTGCTTTTGATTGTTCTTGTATTTGCTTTCTAAACCTGAACTAAAACATGCACAGACTGGCCATTCTTGTCTTATATTTAGTATTTACTGTGACTTGTCTATAAATGCTAAACATGCTATACCGAGTTTTTTTGTTCTGTTTTGTTTTGTTTTTCCATTTGAAAATCAAACTATTAACTATGGTTGAGTTATATTCCTAATTTTATCTGGCCTAATAGGAACGAGAGAGAAGGCGACAACATATGATGCTTATGAAAGCTATGGAAGCGCGTAAAAAAGCAGAAGTAAGTGTGTTTCTGGAAAAATATTATCTTGTCATAAATTAATATTTTTTTCTTAAAACATTGGCTCTTCTAAGTATAGATTTTTTGGAGTAGGGATTGTCATGATTTACCAACTCTCATAAGCAAACCAAAGGTTAGAGATAGTAACCAAGTGTTAGAACATAAAAGAATCCATAGGATGGATTCCAATGTATGAGTTAATTTTCTTGGCTGAGATTTTAATTACCTTTTTAAAATATAGTGAATGGCATTCAGTTGGATAAAATGAATTCTTCTTACTGTGACCAGAGTTTCACAAAATTACAGCATGCCTAGACAAGTCCTATGTGTCCTAATTCAAACATCAGTCAGTTCAACCGTGGACTTGTGCCCTCAAAATTACTCTTTAGCATTCTATGTGTAAAATTAGGCCTAAGTACTATCTTTGAAATAGACTTTTACCATATACTTCAGAATAATAAAATTATTGCAATAAGTCAAAATGAACTTATATGGATGTTAATAGAAATCACTTAAAGGTTAAAAAATGTTACAAAGGAATGCATACTGAATTAAAACAGTTGAATAGAGGTATGGCCATTATAACCAGGGCTTTGGAGTTTCAGAGACTCAGATACCCATGCTGGCTCTCAACCAACTTGCTTTAGCTCTTCAGGTTACTTCTTCTTTAAAATTGAGATAATGATTCTGGTAGGATTATACGATTATCATGTGGGATAAGCATTTAATAAATAATTAATGAAAATGAGACTATTTGGTCTAGAAGTTGAGTGCCC
This sequence comes from Kogia breviceps, assembly GCF_026419965.1. Taxonomy (NCBI): domain Eukaryota; kingdom Metazoa; phylum Chordata; class Mammalia; order Artiodactyla; family Physeteridae; genus Kogia; species Kogia breviceps. Next base: position 129,765,062 of record NC_081311.1, on the reverse strand, counting down.
TATATTTCAGTTTTTTGCCCTCAACTGTGGCTTAAACTCTCATTACAGATTTCTGATATGAAGGCACAGTATGTGTATGGTTTAGGAACCTGGAAATTGTAACCAAATGATCAGGATTTGAATTCTAATTTCAGTACATTCCAGCTAGATGACCTTGGGCAAGTTATTTAACCTCTCTGTGATTCAGTTTTTTCATCTGTAAAATGGAGATGATACTAATTCCTATTTCATAGGGTTTGTAGTTATGATTAAATGGGTGTGTGTCTATATGAGTGTATGTGTAAAGTTCTTGGAACAGTGCCTGGCACCACATAGTGCCTACTTACTTATCACAATAAGTTATTTATTACTATATAGGTGTTTCTTTCCTTACTTGTTAATTATCCAGGGCCACTGACACCCTCTACATCTAACACAACAAGGGAATCTACGCATGGATTTATAACCACAATCTCTGAAAAATGGCAGGCAGGGAAAGAGAGAGAGGTAACAGATTCCAGGAATGGGCATGGCTGCAAACTCTGTTCCCTTCTGAACGCAATGGCGGGAAGAGTAGGGAAGGGGATTAATTAAAATTCTAAAAGCTCGACCTAATTTTCTCCTATCTGGAGAGATGGGAACTGAGGGAATAACTCAGGGAAAAGATGTGGAATATCCCTCAAGAGGCAAGTTCTTCCCTGCCAGGTATTCCTCTTACCAGAAGGACTAAGATGAACCAGGGCTTGTTATTCTGATTTTTCCTCTTGGAGAGGAAAGCTAAAGAAAGGCAGAATAATGAAAATAACCAAGAACATTATCTCCAGACGTACTAGGATTCGGTAGAAGGGGACACCCAAGAGAATAGTAAGGATAAGATCATCCAAGGGAGTGAATGCTCAGGTTAAGAGGCACCCAAAAGACCCAAAAGTCATGATCTCTCCCACTGGTTTTTTTTATATTTGCTCTGTGGCCTGGGAAGAGAGTAGGAAAAGCTGCTGAAGAGAGGTGAGTGAGATCTGCATTGAGTGGAAGGTAGCAGCCATGGGATAAATGAAGGTAATTCAAATGAAATCTTCTAAGAATCTCTCAAGACCCAAGAGCATCTTTCATGGGAAAAGGATATACCCTTGACTAGATAGAGTGAAATCAGGTACACTGCTTCCAATAAAACTTGGAAAGGAATATGAGAAACCAAGTACAGCTCTCCCCCTTCCAGCTACCTTCATCCTCAGAAAAAAGAAACATGAATAGCATACAAAATACTCTTCAATTTGAAGTACTTTGAAATATAAAAACAATTATCAGATAAAGTGAGAAGAAACTAAAGGAAAATTAACCCACCTATATTGGAGCAATACAAGTTCGTGATAGGGCTGCCTATATCAAGCATGAGTAATTAGAAAAGAAATGCAAGAAAACTCTGCCAAAATATCAAACCAAAAATATATGTGTGTACGCACATGTGCATGCATGTATACATAAAGTAACAGCTTAAAGCATAATAACTTAAAGAACCTGTTTTCCCTGCTTTCATTCTTGCTTTCCTCAGCACACTCCCTATGCATTCTCCACACAGTAGCCGGAGTGATCTATTCAAAAAAGAAACCAGATTATATCTGGATAAACACTATCCAGTGGCTTCTCATTACAATAGTAATAAAGTCCAAATTCCTCACCATGACATATCAGACCCACATGCTCTGACCTCTGCCAACCTCTCCAACTTTACCTCATACAATTTGTACCTTATGTACTATGTTCCCGTCATTTTTGTCTTTTTATTATTTCTAAACAAAGGGTCTTTACTGCTGCTGTTCTTCCACTGAATATTCAAGTGGTTCTTATCTATTGTTCAGTCATAGGTCAAATATTAACTTATCAAAGAGGCCTTCCCAGAACAGAGTACATTATATGTTTTCTGTCTATATAATTTTCTTTATATAATAATAATAAGATCATTTTACTTTATTCTAGGTGGTTTTCTTTTTTTAAACACTTAAGGAACTATTATTTAAAATAATAATACAATAACATATGTTACAAATAATCCTTTATCAGGATGTTTGAGAGAATCCCATAGGTAAAGCTGAATTCTTAAAATGTTGTTATCCTCTGATAACCATACACCTGTGAACAGGACTAGAGAATTGTACCAGTTATTCAGATTTTTTTTGGCCACACCGTGCAGTATGCAGGATCCTAGTCCCCTCCAACCAGGGTTCAAACCATGACCCCTGCATTGAGAGCCGTGGAGTCTTCTTAAACATTGGACCACCAGGGAAGTCCCCAGTTATTCAGATCTTAAATTGTGTTCCTCTATTGAATGATACCTATAGATCTTAGTAATCAACTAAGTATGTTTTTACATTTTTTAAAAGACTGTTGTGTACACAGCATTAAATTAGATGCTGCAGGAAAAGCAAAAAAATTAAAGATGCTTTTTATCATATCAGAGAGAGAAATCTTTACAGTATAAACAGTTAAGCAGTGACTAGGCATATATTTTTACTGAGAAGACAAACTTTCACCATATCTTTTATTTACATAAACTTACACCTCCATGAATATTAACAAACGCTTCCTATATCTACTTGTTCATTTCTTCATTATTACTTAATGTGCATGAGATGTAACTAGAGTAATGCCAGTAATGGACACATCTTGGCTTCATATTCTGCCTCTTATTACCTCCTAATAGCTCAACTGCAATTTTTTCTGTTATTAACTGTTAAAAGAACAAACTTTATTGTAAAGTTAAAGCCATATGATACTTAGGCAGGGCCAACTCAAAATTCTAAAATAGCTGATGTGTAACCCTTGATTCTGAACTTTAATACCTTTAGACATTTAATTATTAAGTTGTGAAGAAAAAAATAAGATAAACAAATATGCTCATGTTATGGGTAATGTTTAAAGAATTATGAGGTTAAAAAATTAATTGCTTTCACCTTGTTAATTAAAAATCTCTTATAACATCTGAATTTATTCCAAGAAACTCCCCATAGTCATCAAAGTAAAAAGGTAACACAGGGCTTCCCTGGTGGCACAGTGGTTGAGAATCTGCCTGCTAATGTAGGGGACCCGGGTTCGAGCCCTGGTCTGGGAAGATCCCACATGGCAGCGGAGCAACTAAGTCTGTGCGCCACAACTACTGAGCCTGCGCATCTGGAGCCTGTGCTCTGCAACAAGAGAGGCCTCGATAGTGAGAGGCCCGCGCATCGCGATGAAGAGTGGCCCCCGCTTGCCACAACTAGAGAAAGCCCTCGCACAGAAACGAAGACCCAACACAGACAAAAATAAATAAATAAATAATTTTTTTTTTTAAAGCTAACACAAACACCATTTTTATGTTTCTTTGTGTACACTACAATGATCTTACTTTTTGATTTAGTGTTAACTTATTTTTCACTAAAAACATCCCAAATTTATATTGGTTCCCTAACTTAGAAATCTAATTTCTATAGTTTTTCCTTTATATAAATCTATAATTAATAAGAATATTCAGACATATAAATTACCTTACTTATTATTATATTAATTTTAGTGTATCATCAGTTCATAAATATTTTTATTACATAACGTAAGAAAGGATAATCTTTAGCCTCATGAATAAAAAAGGCTTATATCCTAGTATAATTCAAGTCTTCCAATATATTTGTGCTCTCATTATTACTAATCACTGGAAACTTAGGTTGGTTTAAGCAGTGTGACAAAGTAGCTCAAAATCTCCTGTTTCATTTATAAAAACTTCAAACTATGTCAGTCACAAATTTATAAACACTTTACTCATATTATCTGAATAATCAACCATAGTACCCGTAACAGAGTCTTTTGTATATCTATCTCCCCGAGGATCAATAAACAACAAAAGGTTGTTAAACATGCGTCTATTACAGAATGACTATGTCAGCACTTTAGGAGACAAAACCATAAAATAGAAGAGAGTAGTTCAGGTTTCAGAAATCATCTAATTATTTGCAAGCATAAAAAAATGTATAACCCATTCAGTGATTCAAGTCATGAGAATATTTTATAATCCTATATTTATACTAATCATTACTTTAGTGAAAAATAAAAAGTAGAATTGCTCATGTAGACAGTTTTGTTTAAACAAACCCATTTTTCAGTTGAAGATATAATAAATATACTTATATGACATACTTGTGTATTGTACTTTATATAATGTAATTTCAATTTTAAAATTAAATTGTCTTTAAAGACGTAAAATGATTTTATATTAACTATTCAGTAGAATGTTAAATGTCATACACATTTAAAAGATACATGCACAATTTTGGAACAAATTATTATCAATGTAATTTAGATATATTAAAATCTCTACTTATCTGACTCAAGAATTATTAGCAACTTTGATTTTAATTTAGGGGACATTTGTATAGTAGTAGCTACTCTAAGAATATTTGGTGATAGTTAATCTAAAGTAAGTATAGACTTTTGTGTAATACTTTGGTGGATTTTATGAAAATGTGATAACTGGAAATTTTTACTCTTTAAATAGTATTTTATATTGATACCTGTAAAATACAATAAAGTATAATATAAATAATATATTTTATTTAAAATTTAAAATATAAGGATTTCTTTTATCATGGATTCATAATTTTTTCATTTGTTTAAACTTAATTTATTATTACATTTTAAATGTAAAAATAGGCCCTTTAAAAAAAATTACCCTATCCGGAGCCTGTGCTCCGCAACGGGAGAGGCCACAACAGTGAGAGGCCCGCGTACAGCAAAAACCAAAAAAAAAAAAAAAATTTACCCTGATTTTTCTACTCATGCTCAATACGTGACATAAAATAGTATCACTTTTATTCTTTATATCTGTCTTCTATAAATGGTTTGTGTTATTAATCTTATTTACACTTTATTCTTCTTGCACCCTGAGGTAAATCTGTCTCTTAAAGAATATTTATGTCTTTGAAATTTACGTACAGTTGCTGTGAAAAGAAATGTAATCTCCTAATTATGCCCAGAGCAAACACCTAAGAGACCCAGTAGAATCATAAAATACAGGAAACAGGCATCTTTGCAACATGGCCTCTTAAAAATGGCCTGTTTAGGGCTTCCCTGGTGGCGCAGTGGTTGAGAGTCCGCCTGCCAATGCAGGGGACACGGGTTCGTGCCCCGGTCCGGGAGGATCCCACATGCCGCGGAGCTGTGCGTCCGGAGCCTGTGCTCCGCAACGGGAGAGGCCACAGCAGTGAGAGGGCCCGCTGTACCGCAAAAAAAAAAAAAAAAAAAAAAAAAAAAAAAAGGCCTGTTTGGCAATTTGATAAGTTGTAAAACTTTATAATAACAGATCCTCCTACCACACTCATTGCTTAATTTTTAAACTTCTATGATTCTAAAATAGAATAAATTCATTTAATACCTTTGTTATTTTGCTATAGAGTTCTGGAAATACTTTCAGTTATGCTTTTAGAGTCCCTAAAATAATCCTTTTATGCATTTTAAATTTTCACCCTATGTATCTTAGGCTATGTAGTGTAATCTAAATTTAACACTTTTGCTATTGAAAGGTGTTGCGACTTTGATGAAATTTAAATGACTTCTTAATTAGGATATTAGTAATATTTTGATATGGAAAATTTTATTACTATAATTAAAATGATAAAAAGATATTTTATTGTAAATGACATATATACCAAGAATCCACATTTATTTCATAAATTTCTACATCTAGAAAACTGGGTAAGGATGTGGAAAGTTGGGAATGAAGGCCCCCCAAAATTGGAAGGAGGCATTCTAATTTGCTTGTAATTGTTTATAGTCAATCTAAAATATAGTTAAGAGCTACATTTCATAGTCATTTGTAGACACTATAAGTTATTGCCCTGAAATTTAAACAATGTGGCATTTGTAGATTTAATCATTCAGCAAATTAATCAATGCTTAAATAATTTTTATATGCTGTGGCACACTGTATATGTCCATTAGAGACATATGATAAGTATTATAGTTGGAAATAAGAACAATATTTAGACCAGTGGGAGAGGAAAATTGCACCGATACAGGCTTGAGTTGTCAGAGACAAAGATAATGTTAAAAACTCTCCTGAGGGTTTCTGGCAAATTATTCTGCTGGGAATTGAATAGGTCCATAAAGAGGTGAATAAGTTGGTTCCTCTGATCTCTAGAAGTTCACACTACAGTGCGAGAGATCAACTTTAAACAAATAATTGTCACTCAGTGCAGTAAATGCTGTAATAAGTTACATGGAAGCTCAAAAAAGGGAAATATTAAAACTCCTGAACTAGCTGTGGGAAAAATTAAAACACAGGCTTTATTTTTGTGTAAAGGAGGAAGGGCTATGCATTCCAGTCAGAGGGGATGACAGGTACATAAATACAATGTTGCCACTAAACAGGACCTCTGGGGTCGGGGGAGGAAGGTGCAAATAGGGGGTTAGTCAATTTTAACCTTGTGCATATACCTCTCTTGGCTTTGCTGCTTCTCCTCCTCTTCTTCCCCCTCCTCCCCTCCCTCTCCTCCCCTTCCTCCTCCTCCCCTTCCTTCTCCTCCCCCCTCCCCCTCCTTCCCTTCCTCCCCCCCCCCCCACTCCTCCTCGTGATCATTATCATTATCATCCAAGCAGTGCCTCAAACTGGTTACACTGTTTGCTCAACACGGTTGTATCACAAAATGTGCCTAGAGTTTGGGAGATTCACGGAGAATCATAAGATACCAGACCAGAACTTGTGTGGGGCTAGATTGTGACTGTCTTTATATGCCATTTTAAATATTAGTTGATCGTTGAGGGGATCCTAGAAGCTCTGGTTCTTTGAGAGTCATTTTGTACCAAAACCACAGGATTTGTATTAGTTCTATACAATTCAATAGAAGTCACTAAATAAATTAGTGAATAAATGCATTAAATTTAGAGACTCCATGTTTCCCTTAAAGTATCCCATTGAGAGAGTAGATGCTTGTCTTTAAGTAATAAAGGTCCAATGAATTTCTAAGATTTCTTGCAAACCTCCATTTTATCCTAAGATATAGATGTCACTTTTACATTCTATTCCATATTATGGCCATGCTTTTTTAATTTGAAAAATACTGCTATCACTAGGTAAAAATGATATCCAAGAACATAAGACAGCTTTACCTCATGGCATTAAATGCACTCTAACTCATTGTCTACCTATCACTGAAGGGTGGTACATACCCTCAGATTGCCACTAATGTGAAGTTGGCACAGTGAAAAGAGCATTAGTGTCACACAGGTCCTTTCTCTCTTTTTTAAAAGTAAAGAAATAATAACCATTTTCAACTGTTCTTAGTGAATAGCAGAGAAGTCTCAATTATTTATGATTACTATTAAAACATCATTAAGAATTCTGGGTTAGTCCTATATAGTAGAAAAATTTACACCAGCTACTTTGAAATTTATGAGATATTTAATATGTTTTTTCTGTTAGTGATTTTAATTCATTATTCTGGTAAGTGACCAAGAAGTTTGGCTTCTCTTCTTTGGAAAAGTACTTAGAGCAACATCTTATGTGTTTAAAGATTGAAAATCCAGTTCTGGAAAACAAAATTGTTCTACCAATGATAATTTGATTTTAAAATCTATACTGCATTGTGGGAATGTTACATGTTAATTGTGTATATTTTATGTCATTAGAGCCTCAGAACCTGCTTTTAGTTTATAATTGATAAGATTAATTTTAGAACTTTTTTGGTGTCAATAATATAGCTTTTTTATCATTTTCCTCGCAAATGTCTACGTGAATCAGTAACCCAGAAGTTTAGAGGCAGTGTAAAAATGATCAGTTATTTGAGCATATCGTATAAAAAAGTCCTCATGATGACCTGACCTCTGGCTCTGTATCACAGTATTCAACAACGACTCAACACGCAACCTACACTCCAGTCATGAAGCTACTAGCAATTTCTCACACACATCGTGCTTCCTCAGCTCTTGGCTGGGAATGTATTACTTCTCCACTCCTCTCTGTCTCCCCCTTGGCATGCCCTGCCACAGCAGTCAGCGTGCTGTCTTGAAATGGAGATGGTTAAGATAAGGGCAAAAGTGCTAATATACTAGAGGAAGCAATAGTGCTAGGTTAAAATTAAAGGTAAGAGCTATAATTAGGTAAGACAATTAAGAGAAATTAGTAATAGGAAGGAGGTGGAGGTTTTTAATTAGGATTTGTATGCAAGATGGGAATAATGACCTTCCTTACTAGAGTACACCAATATAAGGAGGTAAGGAAACAATAGATGCTTATCAGGAATAGCAAATAGTTTTACTAAATTTACATGAAGAGAGTCCTGAATTCAAAAGTAAGGAGTTGGACTTTATTTTGGCAAAAATAAAGAAAATTGAAAGACGTATGTGGTAATAGTTTAGAATTGCCTGTTGATTCTACCATTATTTCTCCTCTAATAAATAAGAGTTGTATTTGATTGGATTGTGGGCAGACGACAATGAGATATAACCTCACACCTGTCAAAATGCCTATTAGCAAAAAGACAAGAAGTAACAAGTGTTGGCAAGGATGTGGAGAAAAGGGGATGTTTGTCCACTGTTGGTGGGAATGTAAACTCGTGCAGCCACTATAGATAACAATATGGAACTTTCTCAAAAACTTAAAAATAGAACTACCATATGATTCAGCAATCCCACTCCTAGGTATTTATCCAACGAAAATGGAAACACGAACTCGAAAAGATACATGTACCCCCATGTTCACTGCAGCACTATTTACAGTTGCCAAGACATGGAAGCAACCTATGTATTTATCAATAGATTAATAGATAAAGAAGATGATATATATATGTATATATACAATGGAATATTACTCAGCCATAAAAAAGCATGAAATCTTACCATTTGCGACAGCATGGGTGGACCTGGAGGGTATTGTCTTAAGTAAAATAAGTCAGACAAAGACAAACACCATATGATTTCACTTATATGTAGAACCTAGAAAGCAAAACAAACATAAAACAGAAACAAACTTGTAGATACAGAGAAAAAACTAACGGTTGCCAGAGGGGAGGGGGATTGTGGGGAATGGATGAAATGGTGAAGGAATTAAGATGTACAGTTATAAAATAAATAAGTCATGGGGATGTAATGTACAGCATAAGGAATATAGTTATTAATATTGTAATAACTTTGTATGGTGACATGGTAACTAGACTTGATTATGGTGATCTTTTCAGAATGTATAAAAATATTGAATCACTGTGTTGTACACCTAAAACCAATATAATATTGTAAGTCAGTTATACTTCAGTTTAAAAAGAGAATTGTAAAAAAATTAAAAAATAAAAAAATAAAAAGAGAATTGTATTTGATGTATGACGATAAAGTAATGACACCAATATTATTATAGAAAGTCACTTCTTCCAAAAGAATGCCATACTCTATAACAGGGAAACAGGATGATTATTTCCATATTGTTGCCATTATCTAAAATAATTTTAAAGCTTTTGGAATTGCCTTCAAAACTCATTTTACATTATTTTAAATGTTGTTTAGAGTGGTAAATAATATTTTTATTTCATCATAGGTGCACGTCTTAAGACTAGCTAATTCACTTTGAAAGAACCGCTTTTCCAGATTCAAACATATTGCTTCCATTTTCATGCTATAAATATTTTCTTGCCTCCTTGAGCTACACAAAAATTTTTAATACTAGTTAGCTTTTTTTAATGAATATTTACTTGCCCACGTGCATTTTATATACCTGCTTTTATTAATAAGTATTTTATTCTCATATTATAACCTGGGAGAGGATTGAATAAATTTTGAATAATGAAATAATCTGGGTTGAAACTAATATTGATATTTTGTATATGTATGTATATATACATACAGTCATAAGATTATTTTGAAACTCAAAAGGTGAAAATGCTGAAAAGCAAAATACGTCATTGTTTCTATGTAATTCCAAGTCTATTCCTAAACATCCTAAGAGAATTTTGTTCATGGAAATAACACTTTGATTACTTTTTAAATTTTAACTGGAGGTTTTTTAAACACGTATAATGATTAAAGAGAATATGTGGACATGGTTTTCTTTTTAAGGAAAAAGAACGGTTAAAGCAGGAAAAACGCGATGAGAAAAGATTAAATAAAGAACGTAAACTAGAGCAACGAAGATTAGAATTAGAAATGGCAAAGGAACTAAAGAAGCCTAATGAAGACATGTGCTTAGCAGACCAAAAGGTAATTTATCATGTAAACCATTTCATTAATAAATTTAATTTTTTCTGTGTTCTCACCTGATTCCTTTGCCAGAGCTGCCATTATGAAAGCCTTGCGTTTTTAGCTGGAGCAGTGGATTTCCAAGTCTAGGTCAATCTGTCTCTCCAGGATGGCCACGAGTAAACCTCTCTAGAGCCCTGTGCTGATAATGGCAGTTCTTAATATACAAATGGAGCACTGCAAACCTTTTTAATTTAAGTAGAAATACTGCAGAAATCTATAAAAATGAATTATAGAAATAGATAGGATTTCTGTGTTTCATTTGGTCCTTCCCAGGCATTTAGTTACAGAAAGATCTAACTCCTCCCCCATGCCTCCATGGATATTTAAATAAATTAGGATTTATAATCTATAACCTCCTTCAGTGCTTTAGTGATGGTAGCTAACTATTGAGTATGTTTAGTACATGCCAGGCCCTATGCTAAGTGCTTTAAATGAATTTTCTCATTTAATCCTCACCACAATCCTATAGGACTGGTATTTATGCCCATTTACAGATGAGAAAACTTGAGACACAGAGAGGTTAAGGAACTTGCTCAAGATTATACAGCTCATAAGTGGCAACTTGGATGCAGTCCCCAGTTTTTTAAACTCCAGAGCCCATACTGTTTATGATCCTGAAAGCCAAGAAATGTGTCCAAGCAAAGTACCTCATGTGTGTTTTCTCTTCCACCATGCTTCACAGATTTATAATGTTGCTAAAATACAGAAAAGTAGCAACTTGGAAAGAGCAAAATCACTGTGATAACTGGCATGATTTCACATACTTATGAATAGAAATCAATTATGTTTGGCTATAGTTAAGAAGATAGTATTCCTAGAAAATTATACAATAATGCATATCATATCTATAATACTGTCTCGGTAATAGAATATTATACTTGGTCAATAGCATCTATATTTACTTTCATGCCATATGATATACAGATAGTGCTTGTCTCTTGATTATGCAAGCTCTTTTCCAAAGTGCTTAAAGCAAACTTTTAGTACCCAAGTGGAAAATTTAATGATACTAATATTCTATTTATTTACCTAGCATAAATGCTTCTAAATGAAAATGAAAATATACATTCTAGTTTTAGTCAATGGATGTTCAAAATTTCCTAAGCACAGAATGGGTATAGTGGTTAGTCAACACATTTAATAAGCTCCTGGTGAGCAAGATTTTTAATCCTAAGTGAACTTTATTTTCTTGCTAATCCTAAATGATCTTTTTTAAATCCTAAATTGTCCTAAGTGATCTTTTATTTTCATTTAAATCCATATGCACTATATCAAATATTTGTAAGTCCATTTTAAGCCTTACTTTCGTTAGCTTTGTTATATAAATTTTTAGAATCATATGGAAATGTGTATGTCTGATCTGATTAAGGAAAAAAGAAAACTCAGAATTAAATGGTTTTCATATGTAACAAAAGATTTGTATGATATCAGCAATTGTCCATAGTTCTGTGTTTCCACACACTATTAGTAGAAAAAGTCTTTGGTTAGTTATTTCAGCAAGCACAGAGTGGAGGAAACATTTTTGAACAAGGACAAATTTAGATAAATAGAGATATTTACAAGCCACATTTTTCTCAATCAGAATTGAAAGTACTATTATTGAATCTCATTCATGGTCAAAAATGTTTTTAATTTAGGTTACTTATTTATTTAACTTTTAAAATGTCCATAACAACTGATAATACAATTTAGTCATTAAAATGTTAATATGTGAGCATATTTGAGAAATAGCAAGAGAGCTCTCTAATTTTAACACTGAAATTCAGTGTTTCGCTATATACAGGAAACCTAAAGACTGATAGTTGCAGTATTACCGGGTTCTTGATAGGGTCATGGGTTCTGGTCATGTGGACCTAGTAATTTATCTGCAGTCATTAGCCAAAGATGGTACTCTCTCCAGCGATACAGCACACAGATGCACACTGTTAACTTCTGAGCTCCCAAAAAAGTGTGAATTATAAATCAGTCTACATCAGTAGAAGAAACTATTGCACGTGCCTTACTAAGTATGTCCATGTTAAAGGACTTTTGAGGTGTTTATTATGTTATCTGATTTTTGGTCCAGTTGTATAACCTGTGTTTTATCAATACCTAAGTTAAAATTAGTGTTCTCTTTTGCCGAGATCTAAGTTCATGTTGAGTTCAATCAAAATTTATTAGTGGTTACTTGTGTTCAGGATTCTATGCTTAGTACCATGGGGTTATAGAAATGCTCCCAGGGAATTTACAATCCAGAGGGAAAACCACTGGTATAATGCAAGAGAAAAATAGCAACTTACTTTACTTCAGGAGATATAAAATCATGGCTTTTTGAATTACTTCTTCTCTCTTTTCTTTTATTTTCAGCCTTTGCCAGAGTTGCCTCGTATTCCAGGACTCGTTCTCTCTGGAAGTACATTTTCAGACTGTCTCATGGTGGTGCAGTTCTTACAAAACTTTGGTAAAGTTTTGGGCTTCGATGTGAATATTGATGTTCCAAACCTGAGTGTTCTTCAAGAGGGATTGCTAAATATAGGGGACAGCATGGGTGAAGTACAAGACTTGCTTGTGAGGCTCCTCTCAGCTGCTGTATGTGATCCAGGTCTAATTACAGGATACAAGGTAAAAAAAACCAAAATATAATTTTTTAAATTTGTACTATCAGTGCATTGATAGCGGCCTTAGTGTATTAGCAGAAGATTGTATAGACAGATCCAGTTTTTTCTACATAACTTCTTACAAAGTTAAAGGTAGATTGTGCAAACTTAGAAAAACCTGGTTCATAAAGCCTAAGGAATGTAAATCATTACCAAATTACTTTTTTTCCCTCTAGCTTTTGGCAAAAGGCAATCTGATTTAAGGAAATACCTAAGTGATATTCAGCAAAACAGAGAATTCTTAATTCATAAAGCAATTAACTTATGTGTACCTTCTGAAATTATACTGTGTTCTCTCTGAAACACTATGAATAACCGAGGCTAATCAAGGCCCCTACAGACCAGCATGTTAAGATACTGTACTGCTAAGTGGATACTCAATAAGTCAAATTTATCTTAATTCCAATTAAGATACACATTTCAGTCAGCTTTGCTCTAGATAATGTAGAGAGAATCTTCCAGATGCACCTGTTACTTTTTTTTCCATCTCCCTATTCATTCAGCATACTAGGCAATAAAAATCCATGACACCATAGAGCAAGAAAACACATTGATAGTACTTTTCAACCTCTCCCCCACTACTGCTGGTAGAGCCTGGAAAAGCTTGGGATAGTGTCTGTAGTCAAAGAGGTATGGTGAGACCATTTTTAGCAACAAGTTTACATACTCTTCTCCCCACCGAACTTTTTAACCAAGGGTTTGAAGAAGGAATAGAAAAATTACAAGTACTTAAAAACTTGTCTATCATCTGTTGACTAAATGACGTTGAACGTCATGTTTTATCGCCACTTCATCAAAAATGTGAATAAAGCCCTTCCTTGTCAGTAATACCTAAATCATATAATACCAATATTTAAAAGTCTTATTGTTTATATCTTATGAGTCGTTGTGGTCAATACTGATAAAAATGCCAACCTTTTATAGGCCAAAACAGCTCTTGGAGAACATTTGCTGAATGTTGGTGTGAATCGAGACAATGTTTCCGAGATTTTGCAGATTTTTATGGAAGCACACTGTGGACAAACTGAGCTCACTGAAAGCCTGAAGACGAAAGCTTTTCAGGCTCACACTCCAGCACAGAAAGCCTCAGTTCTGGCTTTCCTGATCAATGAACTGGCCTGCAGCAAGAGTGTGGTGAGGTAAGCATATGCCCAGACATTTCTGGTGATTCTTTTCTGTTTTGAATTTGTCTGGTCACAAAGTAATACAAATTGCTTATAGAAAATTTTGAAGTTACAGACTACCACAAAGAAAAAGATTAAAATTACACTAATCTCACCATTCAGAGATGACTACTGCTAATAATGTTTCAATGTATTTCTTTGCAGTCTATTAGAAAAGAAATTTTGAATCATACTGTGTAGAGTCTTTGTAACTCGTTTTGTTTATTTGGTAATTTTGTTATTTATTTGTATACTGAAGTGTAAACAGTTTTTTCTTGCTATGGCTCCAGAATCCAACACTGTTGCAAAAACCTAGAATTTTTCTTTTATCTTTTGATGATAAATGACTACCTGATTTTCCTTAGTAGCTGCCATTTGTAGAATTATCTACCTACTTTTTATCATGTGCTGATACAATCTTAATATTATTTATTTATTGTGTATTAATTTGCACTTTTAAAAAAAAGTACTTAATCTCATTTCAGAGTCAAAGTTACGTCCTCCACTATAGTATTTGAAGATTTGGTGAACAAATTCCATGTTTATCTTGTTCTTACTATTCATTATTTTACAGATTCTAATTATGTTACTTTTATGCCTTTACCTTTCTAGGAAAATGATCAATCCAAACATTTCAGAGCCATGCATTTCTACCATTGCTGGGCATCTTTAAGTTTTCTATACATCTCTTAGCTATGTATTAATATAATTTTTCGTTTGTTTTTGCTATTCGTTGACAATCATCATTTGTACTTACCCCAAAACTGCATCATTTTGCTTACCAAATTAATGTATTGCATAATGGATTAATATATGTCTTCTAATAAACTTTTGCATTGGCAGTGAAATTGACAAGAACATTGATTACATGTCAAATTTGAGGAGAGATAAATGGGTGGTAGAAGGTAAACTCCGCAAGTAAGTCATGTTTTATTAAAACTAATATACTGTTTTCCTTTTTTGCAAGTTTCTGAGTAAAACATACAAATTGCAAGGGTAGAATTTAAACTTTGTTTTGTCTAAGAATTAGAAAAGGTAAAGCTTAATTAAGGTGAGATATGAAACTAATAAAACTCAGTGCCAGCATTTTCAGTAGACAAAAGATAATGAGATTCACTGAGCTCATATGCTTCAAACTTAGAAGAAAGTCAATTTATCTTTTTCTTTCAAAGAAGTCAAGCAATCGCATATTCTAAGATTGTTGTTGCTATCAGGTTATTTTTGTCATAAATAGAATCTGTTTGGAACTACTACTTTTTTCCTTAATTGCTTTCTAATTAAAATTTGCTTTTACAGAGAGCCTAACATATCCAAATGTATTCAGCATTGAAACTTAATTAGCTTCCTGCTAGGAAATATAATGCTGAAATTATTCAACTTCTGTGTTAAGAGGATAGTTTCTTTGCAGTAACTTGAATTGAAATTTATTCAGTCAGATAGTATAGGATCAGGTCTTATCACTTGGCCATTCCTGAGTTAATCTTCTCAGTTTTCTGGTTTTCTAAAAAATGTATTCTAATTCCAAAGAGATAGCCAGAATAATTCTTGAATGTTAATATATTTTGTAATTTCTGGGAACATATTTCTTAAGTTTCCTTCATGCTAATTTTTATTGTCATTCATTTATTGATTACTGTGAGAGAAATACCACAAGGTATTTTTGCTTACAACTCATAGTATGCTCTTCAAAAAGTATAAGAAGAAGGCTTTTCTTCCATATCATCATTTTTTCATACTTAAAGGCTCAGAATCATTCATGCTAAGAAAACAGGCAAAAGAGACACTTCAGGTTGCATTGATCTTGGAGAAGAACAGCATCCATTGGGCACACCCACTCCAGGACGCAAACGAAGAAGGAAGGGAGGAGATAGTGATTATGATGATGATGATGATGATGATAGTGATGACCAAGCTGATGAAGATGATGAGGATGAAGAAGATAAGGAAGACAAAAAAGGAAAGAAGACTGAGATCTGTGAAGATGAGGTAATCAAATTTAGATTGATTTTAAGACTTAACTAATATTACATAACATACTGAAAATAACACAGAATTTGAAGTCAAATAGATTTGGGTTTGAATTTCGTTGTGACACGTGACTCAGTTTTTTCATCTGAAACTGAATATTATAATAGTCACCTCAAAGTTTTTTGTGATGGTTAGGTAAATATTGAGTAGAATGCAATGCCTTCTATACATAGAGGGCATTTACATTGAATAAAAGAAGTTAAATTTTTCTGTTTATATAATGAGAGTTCTCCAGAGAACTATTCAGATTCTTAATTTTAGGTATCCTCTTTCATTCTATCCATTTAACATGCTATCTTACATTTATTTTGTACAATACTTCATGCCTTAAAAGTGTTGTCAGGTTTAATGATAATGATTTATTTCTCAAAGCCCAGTTTATTAAGTGCCTAGCTCTAGGCTTTTTTTTTCTTTTTTTTTTTTAGCTCTAGGCATTTTTGATCAAAGTCCCCTCTCAATTTACAGTCTCACTGAGGAAGATTTACAGTAAGCAAATGTAATGTGTTAAGTGTTAACTGCTTTGATAGCGGTATTTACAATGTACTAGGCAGGTACGAAAGAAGGACGTTGAACCTTTCTGAGGAATAAATTTTCACAAAGGCTTTCTGGACTCATTAGCTGAGGCTACAAGTTGGGCTAAATGTTAACCTAGAGAAGAATCCAGGAATTCACGGAAAAATCTTCCAAGTAGAGAATAGCATGAGCAAAGGCACAGAAGCCTTGAAACCACAGTGTGCTTTAAGGGACTTACAGGTGCTCTAGTGTTACTAGACAGCTTCATATGCCACAACTGTGAATGCAGATTTTATAGTTTTGTGGCAATAGGAAGCCACTGAAGGTTTATAAGTAAGGGAATGACATGGTCAGATTTGATTTTTTTCATTGGCTCACTATGGCAGCTCTGTGGAAGATAGAAATAGATTTGAATAGAGCAAGATCTATTAGAGGTAGGATAGAGGTAGGAAGATCAGTCAGGAGATATTGCAGTAGTTTAGGTGAATTGTGAGGGGTCTGAAACTGGACTAAAGGAAAGAAAGGATTCAATAAATATTTAGGAGGAAAAATGAGTAGTATTTGAAGATGGACTGTGTAGGTTGATGGAGGGAGAGGTAGGATTGATTCCAGCTGTCTGGCTTGGGGACTGCTTGCTCTGCTATTGTTGCCATTAACTGAGACAGAGAAATCAGAAGGAGCAGCGGAAACAGATGACAGGGGAGGAGGGGAATATGGAACAGATAACTGAAGACGGAAATGATGGTAGGTTTATCGTGGACATGTTGAGTTTGAGGTGCCTGTTCAGAAGCTCAGCAGTCGGCTGGATTTAAGAATCTAAAGTCTGGAGAAGAGTTCAGTCTTGAAAGTGTAGATCTGGAAGTTATTAGCACATAGACAATAGTTTAATGAGTTGGATAAGTTTGCACAGGGGGATTTGTTTATTAATTAGAGTGGTGGACTGAGGTTGGAACCCCAGGGAATGTCAATATTTAAGAAGAGCCCAGGGGCTTCCCTGGTGGTGCAGTGGTTGAGAGTCCACCTGCCGATGCAGGGGACACGGGTTCGTGCCCCAGTCCGGGAAGATCCCACGTGCCGCGGAGCGGCTGGGCCCGTGAGCCATGGCCGCTGAGCCTGCGCGTCCGGAGCCTGTGCTCCGCAACGGGAGAGGCCACAACAGTGAGAGGCCCGCGTACCGCAAAAAAAAAAAAAAAAAAAAAAAAAAAAAAAAAAAAAGAGCCCACAAGCCTTCCTGTCGAAGAAGGAACAAAGAGGTAGAAAATTTCTGTAGTGGGTCAGGGATTTCCAATACCAAGACCACCTCCAGAGTCAGAGTGATTCACTAGGATGACTCACAGAACTCAGCATCTAGTCACGCCATGACTGTGAGTTATTACAGCAAAAGGAGACAAAGCAAAACCAGCAAAGAGAAAAGGCATATGGGCCAAAATCCAGAGGAAACCAGGCCCCGCTTTCAAGAGTCTTTTCCCAGTGGAGTCACACAAGGATGGGCCTAATTCTCCCAGCAGTGAATTGCGACAATCTGTGAAATGCTGTGTTCTAAGGAAGCTCATTAGAAACGGTGTGCCCAGAGTGTTTTATTCAGGGCTGGCCACATAGGCACCCTCTGTATAGCATGTGCCAAAATTCCAGATTCCCAAAAGAAAAGTAGGTGTTCAGGATAAACCACATTGTTAGCACAGTTTAGGTCCAGTGAGCTATTTTTATCAGTTAGGGTGTGGGAACCCCCCCCAAAATTCAAGTTCCCAGACACTAGCCAAGGGCCAACTTTGTAAGCCGACCTTTCGAGGGCCTACAACGTTAACTCTCTTCTGCACATGTCATAATAATAAAAATCAAGAAACTTGAACATTTTAAAAAGGAGGGAGTGATAAACAATGTTAAGGGAGCAGGAGCCTAGTGTGATGAGGACTGAAAGTGTTCGTTGTTTTTGGCAACACAGAGGTCGTTGGTAACCAATGCCAGCACTGTTTCGTTGGAAGGGTGAGAGAACAAGCCAGGCTATGATTGATTGAAAACAATAGAAAGTGAGAAAGTAAACTTAACTGTTTCAAGCATTATGCCTCAAAAGAAAGGGTAGTTCCTAGAGGTGGACAAAGACCAAGGATTTTTCAGATGCAGAAGGTTTGAGATGATTTTTGGTTGAAGGGAAAGAGCCAGTTAAATAAGAGAGGGGGGCTTCCCTGGTGGCGCAGTGGTTGAGAATCCGCCTGCCGATGCAGGAGACACGGGTTCGTGCCCTGGTCCGGGAAGATCCCACATGCCGCGGAGCAACTAAGCCCGTGAGCCATGGCCGCTGAGCCTGTGCGTCCGGAGCCTGTGCTCCGCAACGGGAGAGGCCACAGCAGTGAGAGGCCCGCATACCGCAAAAAAAAAAAAAAAAAAAAAAAAAAAAAAAAAATAAGAGAGGGGCACTGAAGATTAAAGAGATGAAGAGAATAATTAATGGTATACGGTCCCTAAAAATATTGGAGGGGATTCAATTAAGGTAAAGAGAGGGGCTAGCTTTGAAGAGCAGGCTGAAGGGAAGAAGGCAAGGTCACAGAGGTGTGTGTGTGTGTGTGTGTGTGTGTGTGTGTAAGAGAAGCTACCATAAGCCATGGAAATGGACATATATAAAAGGGAGATAAAGATTGATGTTTACCTTTTACCAGAAAAGAATGCTAGAAATATTGATAGGGTTGCAGAATGGCATTCAAAAAACAATATACAGCCAACTAGTCCTTCTTCCCTTGATGCCAGGAGTATTTAGCCAAGGAAGTCTAGAAAGAACTCTTTTCCTTTCTTGTATCAACTCAGTACTGCTGGAGAAATAAAGAAAGAAGACTTAGAGAGATGAATTATTGATGGAAAGTGTGAAAATAATATCTAATCAAGACCAATGACAAATTACTGAATCAAATTTTTTACTAAATCTGGATAATAATATAATTTATAAGATCATGTGCTATACAATTTCTCATAAGTAAAAGTAGCATAAATACAAAATGTTTTCATAAATTCCAACCCCCATGTTATATTTTATTTTATTTTTTATTTTTTTGTGTGTGTGGTACGCGGGCCTCTCACTGTTGTGGCCTCTCCCATTGCAGAGCACAGGCTCTGGACGCACAGGCTCAGCAGCCATGGCTCACGGGCCCAGCCGCTCTGCGGCACGTGGGATCTTCCCGGACTGGGGCACGAACACGCGTCCCCGGCATCGGCAGGCGGATTCTCAACCACTGCGCCACCAGGGAAGCCCCCCATGTTACATTTTAAACCAGAATGATGAAAATCATTAGAGTGAGCTTTACTTCTTTTAAGAGTACCAGGCTGAAAAGGAGGCTACATTGAGATTACTTGCAGAAATTACTTCATAATGTTGTATTTCTGAAACCACTTGATCAAATACTTTCATGCTGTGACAAATAATGTGAAGGGTATATAATTTGGGTATCAGAATTGTAATTACCCAAAGATACTATTTATAACCAATCTGCTTCATTTGGCAAGTATAGCTGTTTCCATAGCAGGAATTAAACTTTTCTGACCAATACTAATCACCTTTTTATAGAATTAGCATCCCTTTTCAGCACTTAATATTGTAAATTGTTTTAAGGTGTTAACTCTCATAAATTTGACAGCCTTGTGTTGGGACTTAAGTATCTTCTACTGGGTGGTGGTCGTCCCACTAAATTGGAATTTATTTACAGAAATTATGTGTTTCACCTGGCCTTTTTCACATGGAGAATTAACAAACTGCATTTTTTTTTTCTTTAAGGGAGATAATGCCTATTAAAAATCAGTACTAGGGCTTCCCTGGTGGCGCAGTGGTTGAGAGTCCGCCTGCCGATGCAGGGGACGCGGGTTCGTGCCCCGGTCCGGGAAGATCCCACATGCCGCGGAGCGGCTGGGCCCGTGAGCCATGGCCGCTGAGCCTGAGCGTCCGGAGCCTGTGCTCCGCAACGGGAGAGGCCACAGCAGTGAGAGGCCCGCGTACTGAAAAAAAAAAAAAAAAAAAAAAAAAATCAGTACTAATGATTTAAACATCATTTTTAATATTTTAAGACTGGATGTGTCATTTAAAGTAGTCTTTTATTTTTTATGAATGTTGAATTACAGAGTTAATTAGAGTGATCAAAATCCTGGCAAATGTGTATCTTGTTATTAATGTGAGAAAACAGTTTAAAAACATTTGAAAATAATGAATATTTTAGGACCTAAGAAATAAAATAAAATAATGAATATTTTAGGACCTAAGAAACCAAATTAGCATTTCCTTTAAATTATTTGAGAGTTTTTCTTTATCATGAAGTGGTAACCACTTATCAATTTCCTAATAAAATTAAAGGTTAACTATTTAATTAACCTTATTGATAAGATTATCCTCTGAAGGGCTTCCCTGGTGGCGCAGTGGTTGAGAGTCTGCCTGCCGATGCAGGGGACGAGGGTTCGTGTCCCAGTCCAGGAAGATCCCACATGCCACAGAGCGGCTGGGCCCCCGTGAGCCATGGCCGCTGAGCCTGCGCGTCCGGAGCCTGTGCCCCGCAATGGGAGAGGCCACAACAGTGAGAGGCCTGCGTACCGCAAAAAAAAAAAAAAAAAAAAAAAAAGATTATCCTCTGAAAGTAGGTCTGCCCTCTTGACTAAAGTATAGGTGGAGTGTCAGTAGTTATACTCCTTAAAGGACTAATTGCAGGAGCCTTTCCATTGAGACTCGTGTGAACCCTTTCAATTAGAAGATACTGCCCTGAGACTAAGTCACAGCCCTCTGTCTCAGGGGTGATTCCCTCTTTTCTTCACTCTTAATTCCTTCAACACATGGACTCTTTCCCTAATACTTAGGTTTGGGTTGAAATCTATGTGAGGTTTAACCTCGCAAGTTGCTGTGGAGGAGGTTTATGTGGACAGTTAAACTTTTATATGTAGTGACACATACAACAGCCTTCTCTTCTGATTGGGAAACCATGGGGAACCATGGCAGGGATAGATTCTGCATTCTTAGCTTTGTAGTTATTGCCTTTCTCTCTGGCCTTTCAAATTCCTTCATCTCTCTTAAATTATAAGGACTATTAGCCAAAGCTCCTTTAAATAAAACTTTAGTAGATATTTTACTTCTTTTTCATCATAAGAAAATCTTAGAACTGGTAGTTAGCTAATTTGGCTGATACATAGCTACTTTGATGTCTTATTTCAAATATTTGTTGATTGAGTTGATTTTTATGTAAGCAAGTCATCAAACATCCTGCTGGTCAGACGATCACTATACAATCATATAGCTATTAAATATCTATTTAATTGAAGAGTCAAGGTTTAAGGGTCATTGAGCCTGTTCTCTTTTAAATAAAAATGATATATATATGGAATCTTAAAAAAAAAAAAGGTCAGGAAGAACCTAGGGATAAGACAGGAATAAAGACACAGACCTACTAGAGCATGGACTTGAGGATATGGGGAGGGGGAAGGGTAAGCTGTGACGAAGTGAGAGAGTGGCATGGACATATATACACTACAAAATGTAAAACAGATAGCTAGTGGGAAGCAGTCGCATAGCACAGGGAGATCAGCTAGGTACTTTGTGACCACCTAGAGGGGTGGGATAGGGAGGGTGGGAGGGAGGGAGACGCAAGAGGGAGGAGATATGGGGATATATGTATAAGTACTGCTGATTCACTTTGTTATAAAGCAGAAACTAACACACCATTGTAAAGCAATTATACCCCAATAAAGATGTTTAAATAAATAAATAGAAATGATGTTATTATTACCACAAATAATATGCCTAAATGCCTTTGTAAATTGGTCCCCTAAATTTGGGTAAAGAGTAGATAGAGAATGGTAAGACTATTGAAGTTTTCCTTTCACTTCCTTCTGTTGGCGAGATAACTATTATACTGGTTTAGAAATATCTGTTCATGAGAGTGGTTGGTGGCGGTGTGGCTTTTTAAAAAAGCTTATAGAAAGTGAACATCAAAAACAATTGCTTATGTTTTTTTAAACCTGAGATGTACCTACATTTTCTAATTAAAGGACAACTTTCAGAAAGAAGGAAAGTAACCTTATTTATATATTATGTACCAGGAACTCTGCTAGTTGCTTTCAGATCTGTTCTTATTTAGTCCTCACAAAAATCCCATGTCAGATAATGTTACCACAAGATAATGTTATCACCAATTTACAGATTAGGAAACAGTTTTAGAGGAGTTAAATAATTTGCCTATATGAAATCGTGTAACTGAGGTCCAAAGAAGCACATATACTTTTATGTCATGCTTTCACTCTAAAACATATACTTTGGGTGTAGCTTTCCTATATTCATTTTGTAGAATGAAAAATTTTATATAATCACAAGATTTCTATTTATGAAATCAGTACTCTATATAGTAGGGATTATTTTTCTTCTAAAAGCTCAATGTGTTCAAAATATAACTTACCCTTTTTTGCTCTAAAATGACTCTTTCAGTTAATGATACCAATATTTTTGCAGTCTCCCAGATTTAAACCCTTAATATCATAATTTACTCTTTCCTTCATCTCCCTCACCCATTTCTGCCTCGTATCCTGAGCTTCCAGGACTTAACTTATCTCTTATATCCATTTCCTTTTCTCCTTTTCTATTTCTTTTATCCTAGTACAACCCACATCCTCTTTTCCTCTTGAATCATTGCAACAATTGGCTAACTAGATTTGCCAACTGTAGTCCTTTCCCTGCTCCAGGCCATCTTACAACTATTACCATACTAATCTTTGTAAAGCATAGTTCTGATATTTGATCTCCCTCAAAGGATCATATTATTGTCCATTGCCAAGCACTGACAGCTCTAGGTAATTTAGCCCTAAACTCATCTGTGCCTCATCTCCACCCCTTACCTCTTCAGGTCAAACTCTTTCTGAAATGCCCTTTCCTCTTTTCTCTGATCAATCAAATTCTAACAATTCTTCAGTAGCTAATTAAAACATAACTCCTTCCATATAGCCTCTCTTGGTATAGGTTCCCACTAGAAGTAACCTCACCCTTCCCTGAGCTCCATGACTCTTAATCTCTACCTCTCTTGAGGTCCTTATAGCTTTCTGCTGTTTGGCAGTTTTTATTTATTAGTGTAATGTTTTATGTGTCTCCCTACCAGATTAACACTTTATCGAGAGCAAGAACTGATATTGATATTTTCATTTCCATGGTGCCTATCCTAGTACTTTGTATATAGGAGGCTTTCCTTAAATATTTGCTGATAGACTGAATAAATAAATCTTAAAAACAGGTAAATGATACTGTATTTTGTTATGTATAGGATGAAGGTGACCAAGCAGCAAGTGTTGAAGAGCTAGAAAAACAGATTGAAAAACTGAGTAAAGTAAGCATTTTTCAGATTACAGTTTATATCTTTTTTTTTTTTTTTTTTGCAGCATTTCAAAAATCCACCTTGTATGGGATTAGTTTTTCTGGTTGCTAAATAAAAACAAGCTTGTTGTAACTAATTAAAATGAGGAGCTTTAGAAACATTCTCACAATTAAACCTTAAAAGTTTAATGCCAAGGTTAAAAACCTGCCTTTTAAAACATGGTACTAAGTTTCACCAGGGCCTCTATTCTTCAGCTCTTCTTTTAAGTATAAAATACCAATAAATGCATGGTTTTATTTCTTGGAATTAATTACTGTAAAAATTCAGTCGAATTTTATGATAATAGTGTCGGCAGCTCATGTTTTATTTTATATTAGTATAATTATGGATTTTATTTGCACTGGATTTGTAAACTATAAATGTTTATGAACGTCTCATTAAAAATTGAATTTCAGTAGGATTAGTGAAGTTTTGGATGAATTTTTTGTTTTAAAAAAATGAGTTTTTAAAAGTATTATGAAATTGATATTATGAGATACCTGTATAAACATGAGTATAAAAATAGGCAAATAGAGGTCTGATCAATTACATATATGAGTATTATTTGTTACATATTGTAATCAATAGAATTAAGCCAATTTGCTTTGGCTTAATGAAATACCTGGTCACACTGTTTATTATTAAGTATAAGACATGCTTTACTATACTATACTTGATAAAATAAACTTATCTCTTTAATCCATGGCAGCAAAAATATTCCATTTACCCTCAAAGTAATTTCTATATTTATAAGTGTAACTAAAATTGAAGTCAGGCTTGTAATATTTAACTCTTTTGCTATCTTTTCCCAGTAGTGAAATTTATCTGCTCTAAAGGCATAATAAGTGTAAAGTCACTTATGTATTAATTTTTAAAGCACTTAACATCCATAGCTTAATTGTATGCATCATTTTTTAACAGCAACAGAGTCAGTACAGAAGGAAGCTCTTTGACGCTTCTCACTCTTTACGTTCGATGATGTTTGGCCAGGATCGTTACAGACGCCGGTACTGGATTCTTCCCCAATGTGGGGGGATTTTTGTAGAAGGCATGGAGAGTGGTGAAGGTAGGAACTATTAATCTGTTACAAAGTAATATAAGGAACCATATTTTTAAAAATCCTGTTACTCCTTCAACATATTTTGTGCTTCCAGTATCAATTCTGCTTTATGGATAAACATCGTAAAACATTGATTCCCATTCCTTTTGAACTCATAATGCCCTTTGCTCTGATAAATATTCCTTCTCTCTCCATGATTTTTCTTCTGCCACTCTTTCTGACATCAAACATGAACTATTCTTTTTCTTTAGCAGACAAAGGTCTTCACCTGTATTATCCTTTATAACTACTCCTCCATTTCTCTTCCTTCCCATTTTCAAGTTTTCCAACATGTGGTTTTATTCTTTAACCTTCCCAACAAGCATCCATCCCAACAGTATCCCTGCAGGTAACTTGCTTCAATCTAAGACCCTTATTATAATCCTCATTTATCTGGAAATCTTGTTCATGTTTGAAATTTGTGATCACCTCCTCCTCCATTAAACTTTTTCCTTTCTTCAGTTCTGTATTACCACACAATTCTGCAGTCTACCTTTGGACTATTTTTTCACTGGCTCCATTCCTGTTACATTAACTAGCATGTAACATTATGCATATACATGCTCAATAAACCATCTGAATTGAACTTTTTAGAACTCTGTACCTGGACATTTCCAAATGTTTAAATCGATGGGGCCAAAAGGGTTATGTCAGTGCTTACAGGTTTCAGGGTATAGCTATTTCCCCATGGTGGTACATGGAGGCAAAAACTTCTTGCAAAACATTTTTTTTTGCAATACCCACTATATGCCAGGCATTTCTAGGTACTGCAGGAAGCTGAAAGATATAAAAAACATAGTCCATGCCATGTAGAAATTTAACAGTCTATTGGAGAGAGGGGATTGATTAATCACATAGACATCTAGAACAGAAATCATATAAAGTAGTTGTTTTTAAATTGATGTAGATGTTGATTTAATAGGATAGTGTGATGTGTTCTTTTTTTAACTGTTTGCTTAAAATATTTAAAAATAAAAGTATGGGCTTCCCTGGTGGCGCAGTGGTTGAGAGTCCGCCTGCCGACGTGGGGACACGGGTTCGTGCCCCGGTCTGGGAAGATCCCACATGCCGTGAAGCGGCTGGGCCCATGAGCCAAGACCACTGAGCCCGCGCGTCCGGAGGCTGTGCTCCGCAAAGGGAGAGGCCACAACAATGAGAGGCCCGTGTACCGAAAAAAAAAAAAAGTATTTTTAAGCATAGAAAATATATTAAAATTAATTAAAATAATAAATTAAAAATAAATAAATGGGACTAATCATATTAAAAAGCTTCTATACAGCAAAGGAAACCTTCAACAAAATGAAAAGACAACCTATTGAATGGGGACAAATATTTGCAAATTATATATCTGATAAGGGACTAATATCCAAAATATATAAAGAACTTATACAACTCAATAGCAAAAAAAAAAAAAATCTGATTTAAAAATGGACAAAAGATCTGAAAAGACATTTTCCCAAAGAAGATACACAGAAGGTACATGAAAAGATACTCAGCATCATTAATCATTAGGGAAATGCAAATCAAAATCACAGTGAGATATCACCTCTCACATGTCAGAATGGCTGTTATCAAAAAGATGAGAAATAACAAGTGCTGGTGAGGGAGGATGTAGAGAAAAGGTAACCCCTGTGCACTGTTGGTGGGAATATAAATTGGTGCAGCCACAATGGAAAATAATATGGAGGTTCCTCAAAAAATTAAAACTAGAACTACCATATGATCCCTAGAAATCTAATTTAAAATGACAAAGCTGTGAGTCACTTGAGGGTGCATAGCCTTGGTAAAGCTAAAGAGCAAGTAAAGAAATGTCCCGGTGAGTGGCTTTGCCTTAGCTGTATTAAGAACCACCTGAGAAGCTTAAAAAAAAAAAAAGTGAGCCCTACCCCAGAACAATTAAATATCCTTCAATTTGATTAAGGGTCACGTCATTCTTAGTCACCTGGGCATGTAAACTTGAAGTTATCTAGGACATGAACTTTTCCTTCAAAATATCTGAAGTCAGTCTCTTTGCAACACTAGTGAAATCAGGTCTTTTTCAATATATATCTGAATTATTACTGCTGTCCTCAACTTCTCTCTGTGCAATCCCCTCCTTCCATTGCATTCTGGCATTGTATCATGTCTCTACTCCAAAACCTCAAATGACTCCCTATTGCCTATAAGATGCTGAAATAAATCTGTATGTAAGCTGGCATTCAAGACCCTCTATAAATCTGACCTCAAAAAATCTTTACATGGTTCTCCAGTATGAATGTACATAGACCAGTCTATTTACTGTTGCTCAACATATGTGTATTCCTCCCCCTGTAACTTCACTGTGCTTTGCCAAATTCTGTTCAATGTAATGCTAATTTGTCTTTTCTTCAGACATCTAAATTTTGCCGGTCTTTCTTGATCCAGCTCAAATCCTAGCCCTTTTGAAACTCTTCTCTAGCTTATTTAAGTGGAACCGATTTTTACTATCTGTGAGTTCCTAGAAAACCAAGTAATTATACCATTATCTTGGCACATTGATACACATACTATTTATTTATTTTACTTAAATTTTATAATCCTTGTATGTACAACTTTTTATTTTCCATAGTGTTAAGCATAGTACCTTATATACCTAGGCACACTAAAAATGCTTTAATTAAGAAAGTAAGTAAATAATTAATTAAACATCTATAAGGTTTATAAGAATAGCTTATAGGAGACTTTCTCTTTTTAAAAGTTAGGCCTCTCCAGTTAGATACCATTAATTGAATTTGTAGTTGTTAGAACTCAGTTTCCATTCAGGGCCTACCACTTAACCTCTCTAGACTCTGATTTTCCTCTCTACAATAGAATTTTAATAGGCTCTGTATAAATTCTTTGGTTGTTATAAGGATCATGTCACATAATGAATCTAAAAGAGCTACAAGATGATATTTAACTATTAATTGTACCTTATACTATTATTTGGGTTCATTGCACAGTACACAGGAAAGGTAGGAATAATTTTTTACTTAAAGATTATTTTCTCATAAAATTTTTATTAATTCGGTGATTTGCATCTGCTGTATTATTCTAAGTGCTATGGAAGTCATCAAATAAATAACAGATGTAGATTCCTTTTCTTTAATCGTGTTTACTATGCACCTATACTGTGCCTTGTACTGAGTACTGTGGAAATACAAAAGAATCAATTAACCTATCTCTATCCACAAAAAGCTCACAGTCTAATTGGAAAGATATAGCATATATGAAGACAAAGAACAAAAGCATGTAAATATGTAATATTATAGGCAAGTACTATCATCTGAGAGGCAAGGCTGATAAGGATGAATAAGTACCAGCTGTTAGAAACTACCATGAAATAAGTGGGTAATGAAAGTTAATACAGTGTTACCAATATGCTTTTTTTTTTTTTGTCTGTGGTGGGTCCTCGTTGCTGCTCATGGGCTTTCTCTAGTTGCAGCGAGCAGAGGGCTAGTCTTCGTTGTGATGCGCGCGCTTCTCATTGGGTGCCTTCTCTTGTTGTGGAGCACGGGCTCTTGGCACATGGGTTTCAGTAGTTGCAGCACGCCGGCTTAGTAGTTGTGGCACATGGGCTCTAGAGCTCAGGCTCAGTAATTGTGACGCACAGGCTTAGTTGCTCTGCAGCATGTGGGATCTTCCCGGGCCAGGGCTCAAACCTGTGTCCCCTGCATCGGCAGGCAGATTCTTAACCACTGCCCCACCAGGGAACCCAACAATATGCATTTTTATATTCTGCTCATTTATCACTTTTTAAAAGTTCTATAAAAGCACAGTCTTTACTTAATAAAGTTAGATTTAATACTCATCTATTTAAAAGTTTAAATACACAAATTTTTTTTAAATCCCTATAATATCATTATGATCGATAATGTTACATAGAGATGATAATCAGATCTTGGATTACCTATATGAGTATAAGGCCTGTGGAAAAATCTCCCACTTCTAGAGTGAGTGTATAACAAATTTTAGGACTGTTTGGAGTGAAGAGAGAATCAAAATTGACCCTCCTGTGGGTATAGCTAGTGAGTATCATCAGGAAAGCAGGAGAGTATCTACATTTGTATCCATCCATTCATCCGTAATATGAACAGCAGGAACCTCCCAACCACCTACTGAAGTCATGACAGGTACCAAAAAAGGAGAGGAGTATTGAGGTATAAAAACTCAGAATCCTGGCATACCAAATAGAGTCTTCATTTCTGCTCTTCAACTCCAGGAACTTCACGGAAGTAGGAGGACCTTTATGAGATATAAGCAGTATTCAAAGTAAAAACAGTCCAAGGCAGCCAGACCAGACAAGTCTTACAGAGGCCATTGTTGAAGGGGTTGGTGCAGCTATCTTTTATTTTTTTTTTATTTTTTTAAAATACAACATGATTATATTTTAATACACAACCAAAATACAAAATACTATAGTAAATTGATGGCAATAAAATATAATATTGATATTTCATTTGCATTGCATGACAGATGGTTAACATCCTTAGTCATAAATGAGTTCTTAGAAACCAGTAACAAAGACATTAATAAACCAAGGGAAATTAAAACAAAAACAAACAGGAAGAAAATGAAATAACACAAGTGACTACTAAGGATTAAGCATATATGAAGATGACTGAGCTGAACAATAACAGAAGAAAAGCAATTTCTTTGAAATATCATATTACCAAAGATTAAAAATTTAACATTTGTACAGTTTTAGGAAACATACCCACATAAACACTGGGGGACAAGATTGATGAGATCCCATCTATATAGTAGGGGAAAATCTAGTTTGGACTCAAAACTATAAAATTTTGGATATCCTTTGTTCTAGCAGTTCCAATACATTGGAATTATTTCAACAAATTAGTTGGATAAATTTACAATTTATATATAAACGATGTTTACTGCATAGAAAATGTGTAGCTAGTATATAGACCCCCCAAAAATGACTTGCATATTAATTTATCAGTACACCCAAAAGAATGTGTACAAAATTTCATCAATAGTAGATAACATAGCCAGAGGTGGCAGAATTAGAGGAGGAAAAAAGGCATTTAAGAAGTAAAATATTGGGCTTCACTGGTGGCACAGTGGTTGAGAATCCACCTGCCAATGCAGGGGACACGGGTTCCAGCCCAGGTCCAGGAAGATCCCACATGCCGTGGAGCAACTAAGCCCGTGTGTTGCAACTACTGAGCCTGTGCTCTAGAGCCCGTGAGCCACAACTACTGAGCCCGCGTGCCACAACTACTGAAGCCCACGCTCCTAGAGCCTGTGCTCTGCAACAAGGGAAGCTACCACAGTGAGAAGCCTGCGCACCAAAACAAAGTAGGCCCTGCTCGCCGCAGCTAGAGAAAGCCCACGCACAGCAACAAAGACCCGATGCGGCCAAAAATAAATAAATAAAATTTAAGAAAGAAAAAGAGGTAAAATATTACACTTAACAAATTTCCACATCCTTTGAAATTTTGAAAAAGATGATTTTTTGTTAATCAATTTTAAATTTCCCTGTGATAAGTGAAAAATTTAAATATATGCACTTAATACTTACGGGACCACTGAAATGAAGCCTCAAAATCACACCATTCTGAGCTTCTCCATGCCGCTATCATTCAAGCTTCTGAGATTTAGTCCAATGGCAACAATGAAAACAGTCACCATGCCTGGTTACAATTGGAGCTATCTTTTAGAATGCTATTTCTGCATTCTCTACTGCCTGTGGGTAAGGAGGAGCATGAATCAGCCACCCAATACCATATTAGTAAGCCCATTGTTAAATGGCAGCAGCTGTGAAAAAAATCCCAATTGTTTGATTGTATTATTTTTGGAAACTCCAATATATAACAAATACGTTTCAGTCTCAATAGTATGTATATTGTCTGCACACACAAGGGACACAGTAACTCCATATCCAGAAAAGGTGTATATTATTCAGTGGCTAGAGGAAATCAGATATCCAAAAGCTAACAAATGTCATCAGTCTCTTTGTCAGAGACTTTAGTCACAGATACTTGTAGTGCTACTGTCAAATAGAGTTGACTAAACAGGGTTGTTAAATTGTGAAATGAGGTTGCTCAGTACCCCTACCTGAATCTCTGCTTGTTTAAGAAATGCAATCTCGGGCTTCCCTGGTAGTGCAGTGGTTAAGAATCTGCCTACCAATGCAGGAGACACGGGTCCGAGCCCTGGTCTGGGAGGATCCCACGTGCTGTGGTGCAACTAAGTCCGTGCGCCACAGCTACTGAGCCTGCACTCTAGAGCCCGCGTGCCACAACTACCGAAGCCCGCGTGCCTAGAGCCCACGCTCCGCAAAAAGGGAAGCCACTGCAATGAGAAGCCCGCTTACCACAGCGAAGAGTAGCCCCCGCTCACCACAACTACACGAAGCCCATGCGCAGTAACGAAGACCCAACACAGCCAAAGATAAATAAATAAATTTATTTTTTTAAAAAGAATAAATGCAGCCTTTCTCCTTCAGGTATGCAACACTGTTGCACAACCTGGCCTTGTAAGTATATCTGGGTTTTGGCAACATACCTGACCAACAGGTATAGAAGCTACCAGTAGAGGTCACAAAAAATAAGTCCAACTGATATGTGGGCATACTTGTGTAGGACTTGAATACCCCAGTCTGTCCATGCCAGGTATACAACCTGAGGAAGGAATGAGTTCGTGCAAAAGCTTTTGCAGTAATTGTGATTCTGGTCTTCCAGCCATAGTGAACACAGAATCCCAGCCCCAGTAGGGAAACGTGTTTGCCATGGCTCTGTTGCATTCTGGAACAATAGATACTTGGTTCCTCATGTCTAGCAAGCCCATAAACGTTTGAGGCCGTTCTCCTTTCCAGCATAATGAACTGAGGAGTATGGTTAGTGATCCCTTGAAGGAGACCCTGGGGACTGAGCCCAGCCCTGGTCCTTCTTAAGTTTGAAAGAGCTTAGGTCAGGGAACAAAGAAGCCTGGCTTCAGGAGTTGAGTCAAACTCATAAGGTGGAGCTGATGTAATCCCATTTTAAGAGAGTCAAGATAATGTAGGGTATTTCCCTCAGTTCTATTCTCTGAGTCCTTTTCTGAGGAGTGTAGAGGCCATGAGATCTTACCAGATGGTTTGTGGGAGTGAGGCTTAATAGCTCTAATCCCTGAAGGAGATTCCTCACTAGCGACCTTCTCCACCTAATCTTCTGGTGTCTCCCACTCTTCTAACAACTCTTCAGTATAGCATGTGAACCATTCAATATTGTATCTTACCTCACAGGAATCTTTTTCACGGTCTCAGTAGGTCTTTCAAGTTTCTGAATAGGACCACATTCCCACACTCCAGGATTACACAACCATCAACTTCTATCTTATTAATCTTTCTGTTTATGAGCAATACCACACTTAGTAGTATGCGGGAGCCTCTGCCAGAAGTCTAGCCTGTCTTTGATTCTTTTTTTCTTTTTATCTTCTCCTTCCTTTGTTCCTTTTTTCTTTTTATTTTGTACGGAAACCTGTACCACTTACTAAGCTCCCTCTTTCCATTTCCCTGCCTGAGATGGGGCATGTGTGACCTAAAAGAACTATTTCATTTCCATCAGTGCTTCACACATGATGGAGTAAAGTCAAAGCAGTCGTCCACTCAGGTGGACCTGTTCTCATTTAATCATTCAACATTCTTTGCACCAAGAACATGTTGTCAGGCCTTCCCCTCTCAAGCCCTGGGTTTGCTTATAATCATGCTAACACAGCCAGGGTCTCAGAACAGCTACATCCTCTGCAGATCTAGTCCCACTCACATTCAAGGGTCAGGAAAATCACGGGGCTATATTTTACCAACAATACAAAGCATTCAGTTTGGAAACAGGGTGGCAACGCCTATCTCAGCATTATTAGTCAACCCAGACTGCTCATTCTGTAACAGGGGCATGTGTTCCCCCTTCTCAGCTTCATTTAATATCACTGCTGTCCCTCCATCATGCAAACAAACAAGCCAAACCTCTAAGGATCCTTCCAAGTGCGTATGGTCGTAGACCTGTTGAAAAACTAGTTCTTACTCTGTACACTGCTGGATTTCCTTCCGCTGTTGTGTCCACTCAGATTCCTTTAGAGCATGCCTCACAATAACTGGCTTTTCACATACACAGGGGCCAGTTGCCTCATGTATTAGTGGGAGATTGCCCCACTTACCCTTCTAAAGGGGCTGCCGTCACCCTTTTTACTTTATCATCCCCCCCTTAAGGCTCATGAAAATCTCTAAGCTGGTAAGGAAGAGAGACAGAACTGAATTTCAAGTCAGCTTATCACCACTAGTCATCCTCTTTAGTATACCACTTTTATGGCTTATGCCATCTTCAGGCATTGCTACTAAGACCATTCTAACTCTACCAAGTGAATTACCACTGACCCCAAGAAGGAATTCTTCCACCCCTGGGTGCACCCCTTCCAGAAATCTATGACATCAGGATTTTGTTGGTCACCAATTGTTGTACAAGATGCATGGTCACAAAAATCACTAATGACATACATAGTGCTAATAACAGCATAATTTATTAGTGAAGGCAACTGATAAGCAGAGAAGTTACGGTACGTAGGATAGGATCTCCCAGCTCCCATAATGGTTCCATAGGACTTGGATGTGTGACAAGAACACTCCAAGAGACAAAATACTATATCCCATACCTTGCTCTCTATTTATGAGTTAATGTAAGAAAGGGTAAGAAGCACTGAGTTTCTCTAAGTAACAGTAAACATATCAAGGGACCTTTGGGTCTAGGAACAGTGCTTGCGGGTATGCATACCAAGAATCAAAGTCTACACACCAAGGATCCTGAGAACAGTGTTGACATTAGCTGACTAAAGGCCCTGCTGTCCTTCTGCTGTACCCCAGGAAAGTGGGAAGGAAGAAAGCCCCATGGCCACTCAGCCAAAACCAAGGATTTGTTGCCCTTCAATTCACTGTTCTGTTTGGGGTATATTGGATTGTGGATAATTCCTTCAATATTGGAAGGAAAATGAAACAAGTTTTTTGTACTGTGATGTGAATGTTACTCTTCCATTTTGTATTAGGATATGTTTACAGCATTAGGTCCATAAGTTTAGAAACTAATTCCTGTTAGGATGTGTGGAGGAATCTTACCTGAAGGATGAAGGTATTATGGTAAAAGGCATCTTTTTAAAAAAATTCCTGGATCAGACTGGGGAGGAAAAATCCTAGATAGACAGCAGTAAGAACCTGCTTCCTTGAGTCTTCTCCACAGTAATAGCAGGATGTCTCCTAGGAGCTGAGTTGTGGTAGTACTGACAACATGAAGTCAGTTAAGGAGCTGTGAAAGTACTCCTGAGGGAAGTTAGGCTATACTGAATGGGTGAGAGCCTTTGAACCCTGGGAGGAAGCCACTGAACAGAGACCTGTATTCTAAATGCCATTGTTTTTACATTTCTTGTGTTCTTTGTCTGTGTTTCACTTAGATTTTAGTAAAAATCTATTTGAAAGTTTTAGCCTGCTTCAGCCCAACTAACGAGAGCCAAAGGAAAAAATTTCATTCGAACTGAGAATCATGGACCCCTAGGGTCCAGTGACAACTATTAGGTAAACTAAAGGGTCTCCAAGTGATTCTGATAAAACTCAAGAAGACATAGTCTCTTTTCCAATAGCAAACTTGCTCTTATTAGGATTGGTTTCAATTGGTTTAATTGGGAAATGGTATTTTCTTTGTCATTATATACTTGAAGTTACTACCAAGGAAATTAATCAAGTGAATGGCACTCCCTGTTTCATCTCTTACTTATTTTCCTCTTCTTTAGTCTGTTTTGGAGACTTCTTTTTTTAACATCTTTACTGGGGTATAATTGCTTTACAATGGTGTGTTAGTTTCTGCTTTATAACAAAGTGAATCAGTTATATATATACATATGGTCCCATATCTCTTCCCTCTTGAGTCTCCCTCCCTCCCACCCTCCCTATCCCACCCCTCTAGGTGGTCACAAAGCACCGAGCTGATCTCCCTGTGCTATGCGGCTGCTTCCCACTAGCTATCTGTTTTACCTTTGGTCGTGTATATATGTCCATGCCACTCTCTCACTTCGTCCCAGCTTACCCTTCCCGCTCCCCATGTCCACAAGTCCCTTGTCTACGTCTGCGTTGAAGACTTTTTTTTAATATTCATTGATACATGCAGAGAAGTAAGGGCTGGAAAGAATAGATGACTGTGTGAAATAGGAGATAGACAACTATTTTAAAAATCTTTTTACTAAATATCCTGTATATTTTTCAAATTTTTAAAAATAATTTTACACTTCTATTAGAGGTTTAGTTGTTTATAATTAAGCAGTTTGAATATAAAAGTTAAAGGCAACCATGAATAGGCTGTTGAAATGTATCATCAGCTCACTTTCCTAGGTGCAAATGGGAAGTCATCAACTAGTCTCAAACCAGTAAAAAACTTGTCTGTTGGTTGGTTGGTCTGTTTGTTTGGGATATATGACAGTGGTTTTTGAGATACTAGTTCTCAGAATAAATCAAGCACAAATATTAATATTTCCTTACTAGCCAATAATTTGTGTAAAGTTAAGGAAATTTGTGAGCATGGGTATTTGAAGAGAATATTTGTGACTCTTTTCATGTGTGCCTAATTGGAGGTGATGAAGTAGGGTGGTCTTCTAAGGGCAAATGTGCAGAAGTGCATAAAGATCATATGAGGCACAATATTTTTTTCTGGCTGTTTTTAAGATTTTCTCTATTATTGGTTTTGAGCAATTAGATCATGGTATGTCTTGGTGTAGTTATGTATCTTCATGTTTCTTTTGCTTGGAGTTGAGGTTTTTGGATCTGTAGTTTATAATTTTCATCAAATTTGGCAATTTTTCGGCCATTATTTTTTCAAATTTAATGTCCTTGTCTGCTAATGCTACTGTCTTGTCAGTTTGAGGTTAGTTTTCATTGATTGAGTTCTCTAATTATGTATCATTCATGTATGTCTTTTAATTTTGATTGAATGTGAGACACTGTGAATTTTACATTATTTGGCGCTGGATATTTTTGAATTTCTATAAATATTTTTGAGATTTGTTTAGCTGAAACACAGTTAAGTTACTTGGGAAAAGTTTGATCCTTTCAGATCTTTCTTTTAAAATTTGTTAGGCAAGACTAAAACAGTGCTCAGTCTAGTATGGATTATCCCCTAACTAGTAAAGCGAGATCCTTCTGAGTACTCCACGTGATGGCCGTGAATCTTGAGGTTTCCCAATCTGGTTGGTAGGAACAGGTACCAGATACCCAGCCTATATGAGCACCTGGCACTGTCACCTCTAATCCTTTCAGATGGTTCTTTCCTGGTCTCAGGTAGGTTCCTCACATGTACACGCTGCTCATTATTCAGCTGATCTCTGTGGATAACTGTGGATCTCTGGAGTTCTCTCTCCATGCAGTGCTCTCCTCTCTAGTACTCTCTCCTGGGCACTGGGCACTGTAGCTACTTTGATCTCCCTGGACTCTCAGTTCCATCTCCTCATCTCAGGAAGTCTGCCAGGCTCCACCTGGATTCTACCTCCCTATGCTGTAGCCTGGAAATTAACCCAAAGCAATAAGCTGGGGCAATCATAGGTCTGACTGTGTTTGTTTTCTTTTTTTGTTGCCTGAAGTCCAGTTTCTTGCAAACTGTGGTTTCATATATTTTGCCTCTTTTTTGGTTGTTTCATGCAACAGTGTAAATCTAGTCCCTATTATTCCATATTGTCCAGAAGCATAAGTCTGAAGTATAGGATTTTAATTTGGGGTAGAAACTAATTTCAAGAGAAGCATGTGAAAGCGATTTCAAACATTAGTAGAGGATTGGTTAAGTTATGATGTATCCATAAAATAGAATATTATTCAGCTGATTGAAAAAAATGGAGTACAGTTATATGTTTTAGCGTGGAAAACTGTCTAAGGTATTTAGTGAAAATATCAAATTCATCCTTTTATTTCATCGTTCAAGAAATATTTATTGAGCTTCTATTTTATAGCAGCCACCATGTTAGGCATTTGGGATCCGATAATAAGCAAGAGAAACATTGCTCTGATTTTAAAAGCTTGCTGATTTAAATTCTAGTGTGTGGGTGGGAGTGGAGTAGAAGATAAACAAATAATTAGGTTATTGTTTATAATGATAAATTCTATGATGGAAATATGTAGGATGATATTCTAAAGTGAATGGGTAAAATAAGACACTAGGATGTATTGTACAACACAGGGAGTGTAGCCAATATTTTTAAATAACTGTAAATGGAGTATAACCTTTAAAAATTGTGAATCACTACATTATATACCTGTAACTTATATAATACTGTACGTCAACCATATGTCAGGAAAACAAATAAATAAAGTGAATGGAATAGGGATCTACTTCAGATAAAATGATCAGAGAAAATCTCTATGAGGAAATGACTTGACCTGAGACATGAAGGATAAGGAGCCAGTCAACAAAACAATATCCCAGGCAGACGGAACAGCAAATGCAAAGTGCCCAAAAAAGGAAAGAACTGGGTATGTTTGAGAAGCTGAAAAAAAGGGAGAAAGGAAGAGCAAGGTTAGCAAGGACAAGAGCAGTCAGAGGTTGTAGAAATTTTCAGGAACCAGACCATTCAGCATTGTAGGCCTTGCTTAGGAGTTTGGATTTTATTCTGAGTTGCAGAAAAGTGAAGGGTAGTATCCATTTATGTAATACTGCAAAATGATATTCCTATAGATGCATATAAGATTTCCAGAAAGATATATAGACATGATTGATTAACCATGGTTACCTCTGAAGAGTAGAAATAGGGACTAAGGGAATAGGGCAGAAAGGGTTTTCTTTATACCTCTCATTACTGAATATTTTACCTTGGACATATATTACTTTTTAAATTGAATAAAGTAGTGGATTTATATTTTTTAAAGAGATCTTATAAATTATTTTTAAAACACTGTTCAAAAATATGAACCAGAAGTTCACAAAGGAGAAATGCCAGTAAGCCCATGAAAAGATACTCAGCCCTACTGGAGAGCAGAAAAAAAAATGCAGTTTAGATTTTTATCTCCCAGATATTGACAAAAACAAAAAATACAGATAGTATTTAGTTTCCTTGAGGGTGTAGGCAAACAGATGCTCTTGCTTCTGGTATGAACGTGTATTGATCTAGACTTTCAGTTTGACAACATATTTCAAAAACTCTGAAAAGTATATATCTTAGGACTCAGTAAGTTTTTTCTAGAAATTTATCCTAAGGAAGTAAATATTTTTAAAAATTTAAGTCCAAAGATACAGATACAAGGTCATCATTCATCATTTATAGCATTTTTTATAATAGTGAATAACTGGGCCCTATTAATAGCCATCAGTAGAAGATTGATTATTTAAATTATGATATATTCTGTTGAATGTTCTATAGCCATTAAAATTTATGATGTAGGTATATATTTATTGACATATCAGGATGTTTACAGAGCAAAACATGTAGGTTAGAACATTATGTATATAATGAGATTTACTTTTTTTTTAATTTATAGGTTTAAGTGTGTATGTGTGTACATATAGAATGCCTGGAAGGGTTTAGACAAAAATATTAATAATAATTTTTGCTGTGTATTAGGGCTTTTAAATTTTTTATATTTTAGTTTTTCTAAAGATTAGTCACAAAATTACATTAATTTTCCAATGAGCAAGAGAATCTAAAAGGAAAAAAAGGAGAAAATGGAGAGTATTAAGTAATCTAGAAAAGTTTCCTAAAATATTTATGCATATAACTTGATAAGTAATAAAAGAATATAATTATAGTATTGGTTTGATCTGGAGTAACTGATCTTTATAATGCTTTTCAATTTTTTAGGACTAGAAGAAATTGCAAAAGAAAGAGAAAAACTAAAAAAGGCAGAAAGTATCCAGATCAAAGAAGAAATATTTGAAACTTCTGAGGACACTTTAAATTGTTCAAATCCGGTTCATTGTGAGCAAAAGGAAGATACTAAAGAAAAAGATAACACAAATCTGTTTCTTCAGAAACCTGGTTCATTTTCAAAATTAAGCAAGCTTTTAGAAGTAGCTAAGATGCCTCCTGAGTCAGATGTAATAACCCCCAAGCCAAACAGTAGTGCAAATGGGTGCACATTGTCTTATCAAAACAGTGGAAAACATTCATTGGGCAGCATTCAATCAACACCAACACAAAGCAGCGTGGAAAAGACAGACTCTAATAATCTGTTCAATACCAGTTCAGGTGGTCCAGGGAAGTTCTATAGTCCTCTCCCCAATGACCAGTTGTTAAAAACACTGACTGAAAAGAATAGACAGTGGTTTAGCCTTTTGCCAAGGACACCTTGTGATGACACATCACTTACCCATGCAGGTCTGTCAACTGCTTCTTTAGTGACTCCTCAGTCTCAGCCACCATCTAAGTCACCTTCGCCTGCCCCAGCTCCTCTTCTTGGATCATCTTCTGCTCAGAATCCTGTTGGCCTAAATCCATTTGCTTTATCACCTCTTCAGGTTAGTGCGGCTAATTGTAACTCATTTTTATGTTGCTTTATTTAATCTTTGACCCTGTAAAGATTTTCTCTCTAGGGAAATCAGTTGAATATTTATAATATTATCTCCACCATGGTTTGAAAATTGAAGAGTCAGAATTGCTATCACCAAGCTTCATCAGAACTACTGATGTCTAAGTCAAAGCCCTCTTTAAATACTTTTTAACTTATTACTGTTGCATTATATCTAAAAAGAAATTACTTGGGGAGCAAATGAAACGATGTATTACTGTTGTATTTAGTTTGCCTCTAATTGTGATAAGTGAAAGAATATTTTTTCTGAATTTTATAAACAATTTCTGGTTCTAAACACCTTTCCTAACTTCTTAGATTGTTCTACTTTTAAAATGTTTCGGTTTTTTTTTTGCAGATGAAAAGTGGAGTATCTATGATGGGACTCCAGTTTTGTGGGTGGCCCACCAGTGTGCTTACTTCTAGTAATCCATTTACATCACCTTTACCTAGTCTGGGATCAGGGTTAGGATTATCAGAAGGAAATAGTAATTCATTCTTGACTCCTAATGTTGCTTCAAGTAAAAATGAATCTCCAGTACCACAGAATGAAAGAGTCTCTTCAACTCAACCTGTTGCTGTTGAAGTAGCAAAACCAGTAGATTTTCCTAATCCAAAACCTATTCCAGAAGGTAGGTACATTGAGATGGTTTATAGCCACTTACTTACTTTATTTTATTGTTATAGATTCCTGCATTATAACCGAATCTTTGATGGTTTTCTACATAGTTATATGTCTTCTGATTTGCATTGTGCCATTAATTTATATTCAAAATATTTGTAAAAAGATCTACATATTTATCTTAACTTAGAAATGCAGTTTGGTTGGTGGAGAATTATTGACCCAGAGGACCTAAAAGCTTTGCTCAAAGTGCTGCATCTCAGAGGAATAAGAGAAAAGGCATTACAAAAACAAATTCAGAAACACTTGGATTATATTACTCAAGCTTGCATCAAGAATAAGGATGGTATGTACCTAAAAGAGACTTCTGCTCTCTTGCTTAGTTATAAGAATTAGTTCTTTTATCTTAAAACATATTTTAGTATATCCTAATTCGTAATTTATTACTAATGGGCTTTTTTTTTTCTATTTTGTTCAACAAACAGTAACTCTTTACATTTCTTAAATAAGTATTACTTTCTTATAATTTCTCACAACCTGCAGACATATTGTTTTTTGGGGGGGTTTTGGGTTTTTTTTTGCAGTATGCGGGCCTCTCCCTGCCGTGGCCTCTCCCGTTGCGGAGCACAGGCTCCGGACGTGCAGGCCCAGCGGCCATGGCTCACGGGCCCAGCCGCTCCGCGGCATGTGGGATCTTCCCGGACCAGGGCACGAACCGTGTCCCCTGCATCGGCAAGCGGACTCTCAACCACTGCGCCACCAGGGAAGCCCAGACATATTGCTTTGTTTCTTAAAAAAGAATATTCCTACTTTTAAGAGTAATCTGCCTGTGTATGCACAAGTACATCTGTGTGTGTTAAGTTACACGTATATGTTATCCCTGGAAACTTATTCACTTTTTAGAAGAAATCATTGAGGGATAAAGTGGATTTTAAAATTAATTTCTTTTCAAATATAGTTGCTATTATTGAATTAAATGAACATGAAGAAAACCAGGTAACTCGAGATATTGTGGAGAACTGGTCAGTAGAAGAACAAGCAATGGAAATGGATTTGAGTATTCTTCAACAGGTAGAAGATCTAGAAAGGAGAGTTGCATCAGCAAGTTTGCAAGTGAAGGTAAAATTGATTGGAATGAAATCTGTTTTTAGGATGATGGAAGGTAACTATTATTTGTTGTATACCTGGTATGTGCCAGTTGCTCTGCTAAATGTTTTCACTTTATTTCATTTAATTCTCAAAATGATCCTGAATTAATTTCCCCCATCTTACAGGTAAGGAACAAGACTCAAAGTAAGTAACCTGCCAGTGGTCATATAGTAAGCTAAGTGTGTATTCATCCAA
This sequence comes from Kogia breviceps, assembly GCF_026419965.1. NCBI lineage: Eukaryota > Metazoa > Chordata > Mammalia > Artiodactyla > Physeteridae > Kogia > Kogia breviceps. Next base: position 129,723,557 of record NC_081311.1, on the reverse strand, counting down.
GTCTGTCTGACTCCAGAACTTGTGTTCTTTTTAACAAATCTTGCTGCCTCCTTAATGGTATTCAAAAGTGTCATTTCTAGTTTTTCCCATGATAAATATAATGCTCTATCAAATTCCTACTATACTGTTTCATATAGAGGCATCTCCTTGCATCAAGCCATGTTGTATGTCAAAATTTCACTCTATATAATTTAAAATTGGAGAATATAGATATATCCAAATATACACTGTATCATTATACACATACCCCCACACCCTACATATATATGTAAATTTTAAATTTATTTATCTACTGGGCATTACCCTGTCACAAGCATTATCATGATCAGACTGGCTTCCAATGGACAGACAAAAGGAAAGCTTTACCTTAGTGCAAGTATTTTTAGTTTTGGTAGGAGGGGTATAAAGTCTTCTCAGCTGATAATAAGGTGATGTCTCTGAGAATAAATGGATGGATGATGAATAAGTGTGAGATACCTGAAAAGGTTTAGAAAATGTAGTATCCATGTAATTTGATTTGCTATTTTATGTTTTATTCAGAATGAGAAACTTATGCCATAATAGTATCCTATGGCATTTGGAAACTTTTGAAGTTCTCCAAAAAATGTCACTTTCCAGAGCTAATAACATATCCCTTTCTTGCCGCAAACATAATTACCAACTTTGGGAAGCAAAATTTATCATTAGTTGACTCTATTTTGCTAGTAAACTATATCTTCCTCCTAGTACTATAATACAGTATAAAAATGCCTCATTTATTTGGCATCTTCAAAAAATGAAGTCTTCCACACAAGTTAATTTTCTAGAGAAATGAAAATTATTCCATTTAGCACCAAATTTTTAACATGTTTGTCAGATCGCTTATGATATGCATTACACTGCCTTCTTAAATTGAGAATAATGAGTTTGATTTAAATTATCTTGGTGACACAGAATCATTAGTGAAAAGACCAATTTATTAGATAATGATTCCCTCAGGAAATGTGAAGAGGTTTTGCCCCTACATTAAATGGTCCTAGTGTGCTTTGCTTTTAAACGACTGTGTCTGCTTTCTACAGTCTGGTTCTGTCTTCTCTCATGGTCAGTTGCTACTACTTGCTGGTTTAAATTTGATTGGTTCTACTGGCCCAATTTTCCCCCAAATTCCTCCACCTAATTTGCCAGTTCTAACTGGCTATTGGTTGGGAAAGCATATCACCAAGCTTTTTTTTTTTTTTAAGATTTAACTTTATTTATTTTTGGCTGAGTTGGGTCTTCGTTGCTGCGCGCAGGCTTCTCATTGCGGTGGCTTCTCTTGTTGCAGAGCACAGGCTTTAGGTGCATGGACTTCAGTAGTTGTGGCGCACAGGCTTAGTAGTTGTGGCACATAGGCTTAGTTGCTCTGCAGCATGTGGGATCTTCCCGGACCAGGGCTCGAACCCATGTCCCCTGCATTGGCTGTTGGATTCTTATCCACTGTGCCACCAGGGAAGTCCCAAGCTTTTTTAAGTTAAGTATAAAGTCAGGGTGTGGGCCTGAAACATTTTCCTGGAGCTATACTCATATTTTCCTGGATTAACCTTATCACATTACTGGCTGCTTAGACATTCTTGGCTGTGTTCTAAGTATATAAGAAAAGTAGAATTTGTTTTTTAAGTGAAATGTTTTAATATTCTGTTATTAAGGTATTACTAAATTATTCTGTATTATTCTGAAAAAAATGAATTATATTATTCTTGAAGAGTCTAAAAACACAAATGATGAAAATAACCACAAGACGTTATTTTAATATCTATAGAAGATTTAATGTGGTTTTTTTTTAAGAAAATAGTTATATGTTTAACGTGGGGAACTAGCCATCGTGAAGACACATCACACAGGTGGCCTGTGGGACTGATTAGGTGCATTCATTTATATTTTTAATATTGCTTATAATTTGGACATTCTTTATTATTTTATAGGAAAATCTGCAAGTCTCTTGTCCTAGTTCTGTTGCTGAGAGTATATAAAAAACCTAATTACTCTTCCAGCTCCTCTAAAGATAACTCCTGTGTCTCTTTCTAAGTTTTCTCTTTTACAAGCTAATTAATTCCTTCAACCATTAGTCCTGTGAAATAGTTTCCATGTACACAATTCTCTTCTGTATAAACACCAGTGTTAATATCCTTCTTAAAATGTTGTATCCATAACTGTACATAGCACTGTCTGAATGTGTTCATGGGACTTTTACTTTCCTTAATCCAGCACTATACTTCCATTAATGCTGTTTGAATTTTGTACTAGCTTTTTAGCATCCACATCATATTCTTGTTTCACTGAGTATACGTTATGAAAAAACAACTTTGGCCCTCTTTCAAAGAGCTTTTAAGTGAGTTCTATCACATATAGTATTCAATATTTCTGTGATTAGTTGCTTAAACTTCGAACCTAAAATTTACATTTATCATTGTTTTATTTTTATTAATTTCATGTGGGTACATTTTTCAGCATATGGAACTATTTTTATCTTAGTCCTGTTATACAGAATATTAAATTTTCTTCCTAGTTTTAAATCATCTGCAGATTTAATAACAATCAACCAAGTTACTCATAAGTGTATTAACAGGACAAACCAAGTACAGAGCCTTTTGGACATTGGCACTGGGGACCTTTTCTGAGGTGACACGAGTTCTGTCAATCACCATTTTTTGGAAGCAGTTTTCAGCACTCTAGATTTCTTTACTCTAGTCTTCATTTTTTGTCTTGTCATTTGCCTTGCAGACATCAAGATATGCTATGTTTACAGGGTTCTCTTGATTTAGCAATGTAGTACCCTTTTCAAAATATGGGAATGAGGTTCATTTGACATGACTTGTACCTAATGCACTTACATGTACTATTCATAATTCCATCCTTACTTCACAAATATAAATGTTCTACTGAACTAAAGAAGAGGAATTGATCCTAATATACAAGATAAAATAATTATCTCTAAAGAGGTTTAATAAAAAGGATAATGTTCATTCTGTTTTTCATTTAATATGCATTTACTAAGCCCCTATTCCACATCAGACAGTAGGCACCACAAAATTGGATAAAATGTGGTTTCTGCTGTCAGAAAGCTTGTCATCTAATAGGGAGATAAGTCATATATACATCTCCACAGAATCTGTTAACTGATCATAGAGGAGTACAGAGTCATACATGAATTTAGAAAAAGAATACATAACTTCTGATGCAGACATGAGAGAGATCAGGGAACATTTCACGTAGCAATTGAGATGGAACTTGAGAAGGTGACTCAGCTTTTGACAAGGAATGCCATACTAGGAAGAGGGAACAGCCTGAGCAAAGCACCAGGATCCAGAAGTTTAGGGCATGTTTGTGGAGTTGCAAGTTGTGGAATTTGCAGTGTAGGATGTGTGAACGGGAACATGAGAGGAAGAGGCAGAATGAGGTACTTGAATGTCATGATAAAAATAGGGACTTTGTTAAACAGGAGGGAAACTTTGAAGGATTTTGAGGTAGAAGATCAATAAAAGCAAGCTGAGTTATAAGATCATTCACTTATTCAATCAACATGTGTGCATTGAGTGTCTACTATTCACTTTCACTGTGCTGGAGAGAAAATGAGTAAAAGCAGACGTGGTCCCTGCCATCATGGAATTTAGAGGTAAAAAGATGTGAATCAAATAATCACAATAGTAGAAAATTGTGAGTACCACAATTTTTGGCGTATCATATGGTCCTTTGTGGGCTTGTAATATGGAGACTTACCTGCTAAAGGAGGTCAGAGAAGGATTCCCTGAGGACTTTTAAAATGAGAGCTGCAGGATGAGTGGAGTTAACTAGGTTAAGAGCAACAGGGAAAGGCTCTACAGACAAATATAACAGCTCACGCAAACTCCTATGGCTGAAGGAAAAATGGTAAGTATTGTACAGACCCCTGTACGGAGGAGTGGTAGAAGGAATGGAAATGGAAAGGAAGAGCTAAATTCAGAGACCACTGAGAGATTTCTGTTGAAATGAATAAACATGTAGTCTAAAGTCTCTCGGAATACTTTGCTGATTTTTGTTATACCTTTCATAATATCAAAAGTTATTAAATTTTCTTCTTTAAACGTCTCACAACTGTTTCTTTTAATTTTTTATTCTTGTTTCTACCTAGCATTAGGAAACACAAGATAAAAACTTTTAGTAAAGATCCTTAAGATCTGCTGGTGTCTGCTGCTGTATTTTAAGTAAAGGTAATTCACCCAGCAGGCATTTTAAGAGGAAACCATAATAACATTATTCTTTTGATATATAGGGTTGGATGTGTCCAGAGCCTGCATCAGAAAGGGAGGACTTGGTATATTTTGAACATAAGTCATTTTCTAAATTGTGCAAGGAGCATGATGGAGAATTTACTGGCGAAGAAGAAAGCAGTGCACATGCACTGGAACGGAAGAGTGACAACCCCCTAGATATAGCTGTAACCAGGCTGGCTGATTTGGAGCGGAACATTGAAAGAAGGTATCTGAAGAGCCCCTTAAGTACCACCATTCAGATCAAACTGGATAATGTGGGCACAGTTACTGTCCCTGCTCCTGCACCATCCATTAGTGGTGATGGTGACGGGTAGGTTATTGAGATTAACTTGAAAAATTATTGTGCTTCTTTGCTAATTGGAGCCTATTTTCTATTGCCTGTTATCTATGTATCTTCTTGTATGTCTGTGATCCATATGGATCATGCTATTTGCATGGTGCTTTGTAAAAACATTTTTTTTTGTTGTTATGTGCGTTGATAATCCTGCACATAAATCCTGTTATGTGCGTTGATAATCCTGCAAATCTTACATTTACCTGGTTGTGACTAAGCTTTGAGGCACGTAGCCACAGTCTGTGCACTACATCAAATTTAGTTGCTTAAACCTTATACTTATTGGCTGTTACATGTTTTTGTCATTGCTTGGCTTTCAGTGTGATGATTGTTTCACATTCAGTAACCATAAATGTGGACGTGACCTACTTAATTTTTCTATATTTCAATGCAGAATTGAAGAGGATATTGCTCCAGGGCTCAGGGTATGGAGAAGGGCATTATCAGAAGCTCGCAGTGCTGCACAGGTAGCTCTGTGCATTCAGCAGTTACAGAAATCAGTAGCATGGGAAAAATCAATTATGAAAGTTGTAAGTGTTTTTATTTAAGAAATACTATAATTTACTTTGTCCTGTTTTTTCCAATCTTCAGATATTTCTTAATTATGCATTACTTATTGTCAAAATAATGTATGCTGTACTTGAGAATTTCCTTAATTCTTAAATACTGTATAGTTTGATACTTTCCTCCTTATTTTGAGCTTTTTGAAGGAACCTACCAAATGTTATCTTTCGTTTTTTAAAATCTTGTTTTTCTCTCCTTTGAATATTGTTTATAACTCTGACTGAAGTTGTCTTCTCCATTCTGTCAACATAATAGTTGTTAATCGGAATGTTTTGAAGGCCCTTTCAATCTTGTAAACACTCCAGTTGCTAACATTACCTGCTAAGTACATTCACTTCATTTCTAAAATATCTTTATATTTGTATGAATTTTCTTTTCTTAATGCCAGAAATACTTAGCTAAGTAAATAGAGAATAAGCAGAGAGCTCTTCCTTTATGCACCGATATCATGTTTTGGGTTGGCCAAAAAATTGCCTTCGGTTTTTAAGTAAAAATAAAAGATACATTTTTCATTTTCACCAAGAACTTGAACAGCGTATTCACCCTTTTGTTCCACTACCTTCTGCCATTTTTCAGGCAACTTCATAATTCCATCTTCCCAAAACTTTATATCTTTTTGAGCAAAGAACTGATCCAGGTGCCTTTTACAGTCTCCCAGGGAATTAAAATTTTTTCCATTAAGAGAATTTTGTACAGCCTAAATAAATGGAAATCCAAAGGTGTAATGTCTGGTGAATAAGCTGGATGAATCAGAGCTTCCCAGCTAAGCTGTAACAGTTTTTGCCTGGTCATCAAAGAAACATGAGGTCTTGCATTATCCTGATGGAAGATTATGCGTTTTCTGTTGGCTAATTCTGGACACTTTTTGTTGAGTGCTGCTTTCAGTTGGTCTAATTGGGAGCAGTACTTGTTGGAATTAATCGTTTGGTTTTCTGGAAGGAGCTCATAATAGAGGACTCTCTTCCAGTCCCACCATATACCGGCCTTTGGTGTGGTTGGTGGTGTTTCATTTTGCTTGCCCCACGATCTCTTCCATTGCACATTATTGTACAGTATCCACTTTTCATCACCCGTCACAATTTGTTTTAAAAATGGAACATTTTTATTATGTTTAAGCAGAGAATCGCATGAAGAAATACGGTCAGGAAGGGTTTTTTTGCTTAATTTATGTGGAACCCAAACATCAAAGCGATTCACATAACCAAGCTGGTGTAAATGATTTTCAGTGCTTGATTTGGATATTTTGAGTATGTTGGCTATCTCCCGCATGGTATAATGTTGATTGTTCTCAATTAATGTCTTGATTTGATCGCTGTCAACTTCAACTGGTCTACCCATGGAGCATCATCCAGTGAGAAATTTCCAGCATGAAACTTCGCAGACCACTTTTGATGTGTTCAATCAGTCACAGCACCTTCATACACTGCACAAATCTTTTTTTGCTTTTCGGTTGCGTTTTTACCTTTCTTGAAATAATAAAGCATAATATGCCGAAAATGTTGCCTTTTTTCTTCCATCTTCAGTATTAAAATGGCTACACAAAGATTGACCAATTTTGATGTCTTTTTTTAAATGCACGCTGATATGATAGGTGTCACATACAATCTGACAGAATTGTTTTGAATGAACTTATAGACAACTAAGTGTTACTAGAGCCATCTTGCGGAAAAAAAGTGAACGAACCTTTTGGCCAACCCAATATTTGGATATAGTTGGCATTGAGTAGATCTTTTAGTCTTTCCTCTAACAGTTAAAAATGTTTTTTCACCTTCTTTGTTCAAGCCCAGTTAGTTATCATGTAGTGGCCTCTACTTTGTACTAGGCAACAAATGCTATATGTTCAAAATAAAAGCTATATTTCTTATATTTTCCAGAGAGAGATTTATTTTTAAATCATGTATGTGTCCCTTTTGCCTCTTTTGTATCGTATACAGAAATATCTATTATATGTAGACTTTTATGAATTACTTTAACAGCTGCTTTTGAATTACAGGTTAGCTTTAAAATTCAAACATTTGAGATTTGTTTTCATGAATGACTAAGGGTAAAATTCCTATTTTAAATAATCTTCCCCAAAGAAAAGAAGTGATTCTTAAATAATTTAGCATTCTCTCCTTCCTTTTTACCTCTATACTTAGACTACTCAAGACTTTATTCATTCTATGCAAATAAATTTGCTTTCTTCTATGTTTTTTTTCACTTCTTTCTAAAATGTCCATGGAATAATGAATCTGCAGTTTTCACAATATGCTCAAATTTAGGTCTTTCCCTATATAGATTAGAATTTACTATAAGTTTTAAGGCATTGTTCAGGTCATCTGGTAGCATTTTTACCAGGTAAAAATAATTTTTCTTATAAAAATTATTAAAACCAGTTTTAATGTCACCTTAGACAAATATATTTGGTGAAATGTAGGCTATAATGATCCAAAAAGATTCAATTCCTATATCAGAATGAAATTTGTACAGTTACTTTTCTCATCTACACCAAAACAATCATCGCAATATAGGCAGTTTTGTTATAACCTATACACAGAAACCCAAAACTTGTACCAAAATCTACCTTTATATTAGTATACTTATTTTCTGCAATCTAAAGCTTTATTTCAGGTTTTACAAACTTCTTTTCCATTGTTATTAATAAATTAATATACATTCATTATTTAACTCCCCCTCTTAATTTTTATTTCTTTTTTTAATGTTTAATAATACATTATTTGCTATAAAACTACTTTGAAAAGAAGGCAGAGTTTCTTATTCAAATATTAATGAGCACTTTGTAACCTTTAATTAGAAATGTAACAAAACCTATAATAAACCTCATAAGAAGTCCTAAAAAAAAAATGTTAAAGTGCTCAATATCTTTAGAAATATCCCATGGTTACTAGGAAAGAAGGAGCTGCCATGATTTGCCTCCAGATACTTCTCAGCCCACAATATGTTTTCTGTTGTTAAGCAATCGGCAACATCCACTGTTTTTTTTTTTTACTGTGGTAGCAAAGGAGTTAAAACCAAATATTACTACATTTGCTCTAACATATTGTGAGCTATTACTGTGGATTTTCAAAAATGTTATGAACTTGATACCTGCCACCCTTTCTTAATAAGTATCAGAAAATAATTTTATTTTTAAATCATAAATGTGAGATGTAAGACAGGCTTCTCAGTATTTTTAGCTATTGTAGAAAACAATGAGAATTTACTTAATGTTCGTGAATCTGATTTTTAAATTTTATTGTTATAGGGATTGAAATATAACCTTCGAAATGTTACTTCTCAATGAGTAGTTTTATAATAGTTTTAAAGAAATAACTCAAATTTTGAGAAATAAATTTATAATAAATATATATTTTATAAATAAAATATAAGTACCATATTAAGGTATTTAGTGAGGTGGTTATCAGGAAAGGTCATAAAATAAATTCTTACTGTTGGGATATTAAACTCTACTGCTTTTTCTCTTAGTACACATGCCAGTTTTAGTATTACATGTATATTACATATATTTGATAGATATTTGTTAAGGTGAATAACATGTATCTGCTGTTTTGATAAGATTCTTAAGCTAACATTGGTGTACGTATTGAGTTATGAAAGACTATTTTAGACATTCCCAGATTAAGATTTAATGTTTTATTGAAATTAAACAAATTAAGTTTGAACAATTAAGCTATTTTGTTTTTAAGATTATATAAATACATAAATTAGTACAAATGATTTATAATTTAAATGTTTTAATTATTTTAATTGAAATATAGTTGATGTACAATATTATATTAGTAATGTTTTCATTTTTTTGAATATTGATTACAGGACATTGTCTACTGTGACTGAAATAAAAACTAAATGTCAAAATATAATGTTAGTGCTTACCATTTTTTAAAGCCATCTTTAAAGTTTTTACCTGTCTGATCTTCCTTCTTTCCCTTTGTGAAACTTGTTATACAGAATATTTGTGCACGGGGAAAAAGAATCTCTTTATAGATTTTAAAGTTCTTAATGGTATTAGAAGTTTTTCAACAGAGAAGAAACAATTTTATTTTTAGTCCTAGAAAATAAATTATGACTTCTAAATTCTTTTATTTAATTTATTGTATCAATTTCTTTTTCCCTTAGAAATCATTTTGTAGGATCCATTTTCTACATTTGTGACACATGTTTGATTTGGGTTGATTTCCAAAGTTTCCTGATTTGGACATAGTCAAAATACAGTGACATCTTATTATTATTATTTCTAATTCTGTTACTAATACAAGTTCCTAATTTTGATCTTAAAAATTACTCTCTTACTTATTTCTTTCTCAGGATATCATGAGGATGCTAAGATAAGCAAACGATGAAATATATTAAAAAATTAAAACACCATGTATTAAAGCTATTCATTGCTTTATGTGCTCTAATGTCATGTTAATTATTTCGTATGTTAATGTGTACATGCTTCTGAAGTGTGTGCAGGCATTCAACCTCTAGCTTTGTTTTTTGCAGTGTACCTGAAATGTGCATTTACCCCAACTGAACTGCTCACCCCATCATGTGGTCCATATCTGTGTAACGAGAGATACATAGATGTGTATGGCTACTGTATATTTGTTAGCAAGTGGAATGTTCATTACTAATATAAATTAGGAATTAATGGTATGTTTAATATCCCAAAAACTATTATTTGTAGCAGAGTGTTAATTTTAAATGATTTTCCATGTATTATAGTACTGCCAGATCTGTCGAAAGGGAGATAATGAAGAACTGCTCCTCCTTTGCGATGGCTGTGACAAAGGCTGTCATACATACTGCCATAGACCCAAGATTACAACTATACCAGATGGGGACTGGTTTTGTCCAGCTTGCATTGCTAAGGTAAGACTGATCTAAAACTAAATTTTTTTATTGAAGTATAGTTGATTTACAATATTGTGTTAGTTTCGGGTATATAGCAGAGTGATTCAGTTATATATATTTTTTCAGATTCTTTTCCATTATACGTTATTAAAAGATTTTGAATAGAGTTCCCTGTGCTCT